>NC_036859.1:12519572-12539231 GCF_002910315.2 Salvelinus sp. IW2-2015 | reverse complement strand
GCGCCCTCATACTATATCTTACACACACACTGCGCCCTCTTGTACTATATCTTACAAACACACTGCGCCCTCTATACTATATCTTACAAACACACTCCGCCCTCTATACTATATCTTACAAACACACTGCGGCCCTCTTACATATCTTACAAACACACTGTGGCCCTCTTACTATATCTTACAAACACACTGCGGCCCTCTGTACTAAATCTTACAAAACACACTCGGCCCTCTAACTATATCTTACAAACACACTCGCCCTCTTATATCTTCAAAACACACTCGCCCTCTATACTAATCTTACAAACACACTCGCCCTCTGTACTAAATCTTACAAACACACTCGGCCCTCTATACTATATCTTACAAACACACTCGGCCCTCTTTACTAAATTCTACAAACACACTGCGCCTCTATTCTATATCTTACCAACACACTGCGGCCCTCTGTACTAAATCTTACAAACACACTGCGGCCCTCTATACATATCTTACAAACACACTGCGGCCTCATCTATATCTTACAAACACACTGCGGCCCTCTGTACTAAATCTTACAAACACACTGCGGCCCTCTGTACTAAATCTTACAAACACACTGCGGCCCTCTATACTATATCTTACAAAACACGCGCCCTCTGTACTATCTTACAAACACACTGCGGCCTCGTACTAAATCTTACAAACACACTGCGCCCTCTGTACTATATCTACAAACACACTCGGCCCTCTGTACTATATCTTACAAACACACTCGCGCCCTCTGTACTAAATCTTACAAACACACTGCGGCCTCTGTACTATATCTTACAACACACTGCCCCTCTGTACTAAATTTACAAACACACTGCGGCCCTCTGTACTATATCTTACAAACACACTGCCCCTCTGTACTAAATCTTACAAACACACTGCGGCCCTCTGTACTATATCTTACAAACACACTGCGCCCTCTGTACTATAACTTACAAACACACTGCGGCCCTCTGTACTATATCTTACAAACACACTGCGGCCCTCTGTACTAATACTACAAACACACTCGCCCTCTTACTATACTTACAAACACACTGCGGCCCTCTGTACTAAATCTTACAAACACACTGCGCCCTCTGTACTATATCTTACAAACACACTGCGGCCCCTTGTACTATATCTTACAACACACTGCGCCCTCTGTACTAAATCTTTACAAACACACTGCGGCCCTCTGTTACTATATCTTACAAACACACTGCCCCTCTGTACTTAATCTTACAAACACACTCGCCCTCTTACTATATCTTAAAACACAGTGCTAAGCGACGACACTATTTTGATATGACAGTGACATTTAGAAAAACGCAGTGTGTTTGTAAGATATAGTATAGAGGGCCGCAGTGTGTTTGTAAGATATAGTATAGAGGGCCGCAGTGTGTTTGTAAGATATAGTATAGAGGGCCGCAGTGTGTTTGTAAGATATAGTATAGAGGGCGCATGTGTTTGTAAGATATA
The DNA here is from genome assembly GCF_002910315.2 of Salvelinus sp. IW2-2015. Lineage (NCBI taxonomy): Eukaryota > Metazoa > Chordata > Actinopteri > Salmoniformes > Salmonidae > Salvelinus > Salvelinus sp. IW2-2015. The sequence goes on along the minus strand of NC_036859.1, from coordinate 12,537,737 downwards.
GTAAGCAGGGCCGCAGTGTGGTGTATGTAAGAGGGCTGTTAAGTATGTAATAGAGGGCCGCAGTGGTTGTAAGATATAGTATGATGGGCGCGCAGTGTGTAAGAATAAATAAATATGTATAGAGGGCCGCAGTGTGGTTTTTAAGATATAGTATAGAGGGCCGCAGTGTGTTTGTAAGATTTAGTAGTAGATGGCCGCAGTGTGTTCTTTGTAAGATATATATAAAGGGCCGAAGTGTGTAAGAATATGTATAGAGGGCCGAGTGTGTAAGATAAGTACGAGGGCGCGCAGTGTGTTTGTAAGCAAATATAGTATAGAGGGCCGCAGTGTGTTTTGTAAGATTTAGTACAGGGCCGCAGTGTGTTTGTAAGATATAGTTAGAGGGCCGCAGTGTGTTTGTAAGAATGTAGTATACGAGGGCCGCCAGTGTGTTTGTAAGATTTAGTACGAGGGCCGCAGTGTGTTTGGTTAAGATATTGTACAGAGGGCCGATGTGTGTTTGGTAAGATCGTATAGAGGGCCGCAGTGTGTTTTGTAAGATTATAGTATAGAGGCCGCAGTGTGTTTGTAAGATAGTATAGAGGGGCCGCAGTGTGTTTGTAAGATATAGTATAGATGGCCGCAGTGTGTTTGTAAGATATAGTATAGAGGGCCGCAGTGTGTTTGTAAGATATAGTATAGAGGGCCGCAGTGTGTTTGCATGTGTTTGCAACGTGACAATGAAATATAACATTATTTTTCACCGTCACAGCTAAGATGCTAATGTTRAGTTAGGGCTCTATTCAATCCATATCGCTGAAGATCTGCTTCATAACACATTGACAATTAAAGGCAATGTTCCCTGCTGTCTCATAGACTGCATTCACGGTAAACGCTGCATATCAAATCACATTTTATTTGTCACATACGCCAAATACAACAGGTGTTGTACAACAGGTGTTCACCTTATAGTGAAATGCTTACTTACAAGCCCATAACCAACAATGCAGTTCAAGAAATAGATTTAAGAAAATATTTAGTAAATAAACTAAAGTAAAAAAATAAATAATAATAATAATCAAAAAGTAACACTAGAAAATTACATAACAATAACGAGACTATATACAGGGGTACTGATACCGAATCAATGTGCGGGGGTACAGGTTAGTCGAGGTAATTTATAAAGTGACTATGCATAGATAATAAACAGCAAGTAGAGGCAGTATAAAAACAAAATGGAGGGGCGTCAATGTAAATAGTCCGGGTGGCCATTTAATTAATTGTTCAGCCGTCTTATGGCTTGGTGGTAGAAGATGTTCTTGGCGCTCCGGTACCGCTTGCCGTGCGGTAGCAGAGAGAACAGTCTTGGATGACTGGAGTCTTTGACWATTTTTTTTATGTCGGCTCAATCTGAAATTACCTTTAAGTTTCAACTTGGATCCTCCGAGATACTTGTATCCAGGCTACAGTATCACACATAAATATTTAACAGCCCCAAACCAAATAGTAAATAAAGTAAAGTCCCTCAATAGTTTAACATTATTCAAAGCTATCGCGGCTAATCACTTCTGACTTAAAACCAGATGTGGGGGAATAGTGGTTGAAAACGAATGTAGACTTTAAGCTACACAAACCCCCCACTCTGCCACTCTATACTGTCGGTTCCTTAGAGCATGTTCCCAATGCTTACTGTATATACAGTGATCCCCAAAACTATTGGGACAGTGACACATTTTTTGTTGTTTTGGATCTCCACTCCAGCACTTTGGATTTGAAATGATACAGTGACTATGAGGTTAAAGTGCAGACTCAGCATTAAATTGAGGTTATTTTCATRCATATCGGGTGAACCATTGGAAATTACACCACTTTTTGTACGTAGTCCKKCCATTTTAGGGGACCAAAAATATTGGGACAAATTCAATTACATGTATATTCAAGTAGTCAAAAGTTTAGTATTTGGTCCCATATTCCTAGCCCACAATGACTACATCAAGCCTGTGACTCTACAAACTTGTTGGATGCATTTGCTGTTTGTTTTGGTTGTGTTTCAGATTATTTTGTGCCCAATAGAAATGAATGGTAAATAATGTATTGTGTCATTTTGGAGTCACATTTATTGTAAATAATAATAGAATATGYTTATAAACACTTCTACATTAATGTGGATGCTACCATGATTACGGATAGTCCTGAATGAATCGTGAATAATGGTGAGTGAGAAAGTTCACCCGATAAACGGTTCACGYTATGAATGAAAATACCCTCAAATTAAAGCTGACAGTCTGCACTTTAACCTCATAGTCATTGTATCATTTCAAATCCAAAGTGCTGGAGTACAGAGCCAAAACAACAKCAAATGTGTCACTGTCCCAATACTTTTGGAGCTCACTGTATATATAATATATGACCTGTGCATCTCATTCCACTAGTGGATTCCAAAAAGCTGTCTACTGGACTGTGTATCCTTGTGGGAGTTGCCCCTACCCCTAACCTAACATCCGAGTTATTTTCTTACTATGTTAGCCAAAAGGATTTCAGCAGAACCCCCTGCTCCCCCCCTCCCTCCCTCCCTCCACCCCTCCACATCACGCTTAATTTAAACCCATGGCTGAGTTAGTGTGCTGCTTGAAATACCACACTATTTCTCCCAGAACCCTGTGGGAGATTGGCGGGTCCCGGCTGGACTGAGCGAAAGAGAAAAAGTGCCACAAGACAAAAATATCAGACTTTGGGACGTGATGAAGAAAGCCTTTATACTGCGAGAAACAAAAAACTGCTTGTGTTGCAATGCACACCTCCTAGGATTGAAGGTGAGGCWCTCTCTCTATGTAGTATTCTACTACCAGCGTTTTAGTTAGCTGTGACTATGACTAGGTAAGACAGCAAAGGGCTTTACTTGCTACTTTTGGCTCTCACTGCAACGGTGCTGGTTTTGTATAAAATAAACTTCACAGCTTTTGTTGATGGAGCAAATAGTTGTTATATCCAATAAATGCATCACAACAATACAGAAACATCCTCAAACGATGTGACTACTCAGTGGATGATGTGTGCATTCTCAGTATTCCTTAACAACCCATTTACATTTGACACTTGTGCTGTACCAAACATGCATGATCATGATTGGAWTCCCCTTTCAAGTCAATCTGCATAAATTAAACCATCATTTCCTCTAAAGTTATTGCTCACTTCAGCTAGTGACTGACAGCTCATATAAGTAGCTAAGGAATACAATGATATATGATATTAAATTGTATTCATATGCAACTTAAATGAGCTGTCAGTCACTCCTGTGTCACCAAGGAATCAACAAACCCCTATGTAGCCTTAGTATTAACATGCCTATTCCTGATGGCTTTAGAAATTAAAGGAGTGTCGTCACTTTCAAATAAATTACATTTAAACCAAACAGTTTTTATATTGTTGTATGAAAGTTGGATTACGCAGAAAGGTGTAGATTTATTCCAAAATGCCCAATAACCCACCAAGCCAAACACAAACTTGTGTAAACACAGCAGTACATCAACAGGCTGACCTATTTGTCATTCCAGGTTTCAATGACTCCTTTCTCCATCCTTCTCCTCAGAGGTATTCCCCCTCGTTCTGGACCAGTGCTACCTCCAGGCCATTGACTGCATCCAGAAACTAAAGTCAACAACCCAAGCTGTGAACGCAGAGGTTAAAGTTAGCCGTCAGTATTTGAGGGATACTGTGTATGTGTGTGTGTGTGAACATTTCTCTAGGCCCTGAAAACGAACGGACAGTATGTGTGCCCCTCTATGAGTCCATTCATTCCCACTGTAGCAACTTTCTCATTTACATGCAATGGAAAGAAAATAAACACGCTGCTTCAGCTGACTCCTAATCTGTTCATTTACAGTAAGTAGGGAGGAAAGCAAGCCAAGGCCGTGGTTTTACAACAAAGGTGTAGGCTACACTGTAACAGAAAACACATTTATATGGTAATGTTAGGTATTATCAACAGTGAAAAGAACTAACGTTTTACTGCAGCATGCTGTAAATTATGGTGCATTGTGGGAAAATTGTTGTATTTCGATTGGTACTGCAATTCCACCCCACAGAATACAGTACTGTACCTTATCTTTGGAGTGGCAAAACCATTTTGACCACTAGTGGGTGCATGGTATTGTTGATTCTGGCTCATTAATATATTTTAAGGTGTGCCTTGTAAGATAATATATTTGTTGCACCCGTGAGTAAGAATGTACCAATTTAACTCGTGTAGTTATAGTGCCCCTTCAATATAAAATGTATAGATGGGTTAGCTGACAATGTGCAGGGTCCCAATTTACGTTCAGTGCATGTCACTAGATGGCAGTATGGTCAATTCTGTTTCCATTTTCGACCCCTGATGAAATGAGGTTGACAATGAATTATAATTTAATTAACAATTCATCTGATTTCACTACAGACAAAATATATTAATTTGTGCAGCTTTATTTTCTATACAAAACAATTATCCCTTCAGTTGTCACTTTTTATTCATCGCCTCCCACTGGGCAAGATGTCAATTCAGCAACTATTCCACGTTGGTTCAATGTAATTTCATTGAAATTACGTGGAAACAACAMTGATTCAACCAGTGTGTGCCCAGTGGGCTTTGTGTTCCAGACTAGTCTTTTAACATGTACAGCATGCACTGCTTTAATTTCCAGGAAGACAGAAGCTACTATCATAGTAATCTTTATGGAAAATGACCATTTAACCTATTTCACTGAGCAGACTCCACACACGTTAATACCAATACTCTCACTCATGTTAAAGTGGCATGTACTTTTCATGGCTGAGGATTTAAGGATGATCAAGCTGCCTGGAAGTCTGAATCACTGACTTCTTTATGTCTGCCACAGGATTTGCCATAGCCACTGACGCAGAAGTCCTTTTTACCCCAGTTAATGTCTGAAAGCAGCCAAGAGTCATCTCTTATCAAGTTAGGCAGGGTAGATGGGAATCAGGCCTAGCAACCATTTTCGCTCAACTCCTCCGCACACTGCTCCATGGCACCACACCGACAGATGTCTGGCGGATATGACCGGTGTTGTGTTATATCACGGTGCCATGGCAAAACAGATACAGGGGGTATTGTTTATGACAGGAAGAGTACCATTTAGGGAATACTCTCTTTTATGTTTATATTTTAGTCATTTAGCAGAAGATATTATCCAGAGCAGTGGTTCYTTCCCAAACTTTTTATAGTTCCGTACCCCTTCAAACATTCAACCTCCAGCTGCGTACCCCCTCTAGCARCAGGGTCAGCACACTCTCAAATGTTGTTTTTTGCCATCATTGTAAGCCTGCCACACACACACACYATACATTTATTAAACATAAGAATGAGTGTGAATTTTTGTCACAATCCGGCTCGTGGGAAGTGACAAGAGCTCTTATACGACCAGGGCACAAATAATAATATAATAATAATCAACAATTTTGCTCTTTATTTAGCTATCTTACATATGAAATCTTATTTGTATATCAAAAATGGTGAATAACTCACCACAGGTTAATGAGAAGGGTGTGCTTGAAAGGATGCACATAACTCTGCAYTGTTGGGTTGTATTAGAGAGAGTCTCAGTCTTAAATCATTTTCCACACACAGTCTGTGCCTGTATTTAGTTTTAATGCTAGTGAGGGCCGAGAATCCACTCTCACATAGGTACGTGGTTGCAAAGGGCATCAGTGTCTTAACAGCGCGATTTMTCAAGGCAGTGYCTTCTGATTAAATTKAATTTTCACAGAACTGCTTGTTGCAATTTCGARGAGGCTCTCTTGTTCAGATATCGGTAAGTGGACTGGAGACATGGCATGAAAGGGATAGCGAATCCAGTTGTTTCTGTCATCCGTTTTGGGAATGTATCTGCGTAATTGCGCACCCAACTCACTCAGGTGCTTTGCTATATCACATTTGACATTGTCCATAAYCTTGAGTTCATTTGCACACAAAAAAATCATACAATGATGGAAAGACCAGTGTGTTGTCCTTGTTGACACAGACAGAAAAGAGCTCCAACTTCTTAATCATAGCCTCAATTTTGTCCCGCACATTGAATATAGTTGRGGAGAGTCCCTGTAATCCTAGATTCAGATCATTCAGGCGACAAAAAACATCACCCAGATAGGCCAGTTGTGTGAGAAACTCATCATGCATGCGGTCAGACAAGTGAAAATGATGGTCAGTAAAGAAAAGTTTAAGCTCGTCTCTCAATGAAAAAAAACATGTCAATACTTTGCCCCTTGATTACCAGCGCACTTCTGTATGTTGTCAAAGCGTTACATGGTCGCTGCCCATATCATTGCATATTGCAAAAAATACACGAGAGTTCAGGGACCTTGCTTTAACAAATTTTAACCATTTTCGCTGTAGTGTCCAAAATGTCTTTCAAGCTGTCAGGCATTCCCTTGGCAGCAAGAGRCTCTCGGTGGATGCTGCAGTGTACCCAAGTGGCTTCGGGAGCACCTGCATGCACACGCGTTTCCATTCCACTATGTTTCCCTGTCATGGCTTTTGCGCCATCAGTACAGATAACAACACATCTTGACCACCAAAGTCAATTTSATGTCACAAAGCTGTCCAGTACTGTAAAAATATCCTCTCATGTTGTCCTTGTTTCCAGTGGTTTGCAGAAGAGGATGTCGTCCTTAATTGACCCTCCATAAACGTAACAGATATATTCTAGCAGCTGTGCCAGCCCCGCCACGTCTGTTGACTCATCCAGCTGTAACGCATATAATTCACTGGCTTGTATGCGAAGCAGTAATTGTTTCAAAACATCTCCTGCCATGTCACTGATGCGTCGTGAAACAGTGTTGTTTGATGCAAGCATTGTCTGTATAGTTCTTTTGGCCTTMTCCCCCAGCATTGTCAGAGCCGTTTCCGCGGCATTAGGAAGAATTAAGTCCTCCACAATAGTATGGGGCTTGCCTGTCCAAACCACTCCGTAGCATACCATATAAAACGCTTCTAGTCCCTTCTTATTAATGGTATCTGTTGCTTTTATACATGTCTTACTACTCAAAAGTCGTCTTTATTCTCGCTCAAAAAACTCTGTGGCTTATTTTTCTAATTGTCATGTTTCGTTTCTAAATGTCTGCGCAAGAGTGAATGTTTCCCGCGAGTGAGTAACGGTTAATGTGATTGGATATTAATTATTTGACTCAGCTACCTGTATTTGACATTGTGTTGTTATTTCGCTGAACACTAGATGGTTTAATTMTATTTTTGGCAGTAAAACGAGGCTACTCAGGCAAGGAAAAAACCTCACCCAAATGTATAGCCTTGTTGGAAAATATAAATGTACTGTTTGAAAATGTGAAGAAGAAAAACATATATATCTATAAATATATATATATATAAATATTTTTAAAAATTATAATAATCTGAATCACACTTTTATTTGGCGTACCACCGACGGCATTGCGCGTACCCCTCTGGGTATTTTGGAAAGAAAAGAAAGAAGGTATACCGGTCTGTAGTTTTCAGAGTGGATGAGTGTTSGTTTCTTGAGGAGTGGAGCAACTCTGGCCATATAGAAGTCAGAGGGTCAGTGATGAGTTGATGAGGGAAGTGATGAATGGGAGGTCTCCAGAGGTAGTCTGGAGAAGGATAGAGGGGATGGGGTCGAAAGGGCAGGTTGTCGGGTGGCTGGACATCACTAGTAGCAGGATTTCACCTGGAGAGAGAGGGGAGAAAAAGGTCAAGTCGTAGGGTAGTTCTGTGTGAGTGGGACCTGTGGACTCAGTAGGCTGATGGATGTCAACCTTTTTTTCAAGTGGTTGACAAGGTCTAAAGTTATTTTCATTTGTATTTTAAGAATATAGGCTAGAGGTATTTAAAAAAAAGTTTTTGCATGTTTCTCTTGATATTTTCTTTGGTTATTTTGGCTTCTTYAGCTCTATCAGGCGTCCTACGCACTAAGAAAATAGGGTTCCTCCAGGATTCTTTGGGATTGGTGAACGGTTCTCTGTGGAACAATAATGACTCAAAGAACCCTTTGGGCCTCTCAATGGTTCTTTGCAGTTCACAAAAGGGTTCTTTGCTGTTTTAGTGATAATGAAAATGTAGGGATGGCGTCTCATTAGCATATTTTGGGTGTGGTTTGCGTACAGCTCTATTTGTTCAACAGTGCGTGAGAATGTCATTCCAGTTAATGTAATCTGTTGTGTTATGCCATTACATGTTAAATATGACTATGGCCAGTGTCAGTGTCTTGAGAAAGACATATATGGCCTGGTGTCATTTAAGAACTGATGTCTAAATCAGTGGTTCTCAAATCTCTCTTCGGGGACCTTTAGCAGTTCCAGATCTAGCACACCTGATTCAACTTGTCAGTTAACACAGTAATATAGCCTATATAATTTTAACAATACTGTTTGATATGGCTAAGCAGAAAAAATGACCCTTTACGGTTCTTCAAACGGTTATTTCTAGAACCTTTGAGATTGTTCTATAAAGAACCATTAAATAGGGTTCTATTGTCACGGCCGTCTAAGGAAGTGGARCAAGGTGCAGCGTGGTGTGCGTACATTTTTCTTTTAATTTAGTAATGTCGCCAACAAAAACTATAAACAGTACAAAACGACCGCGAAGCTTAAGAGGGCTATAGTACCCCAAACAAAGACAACTTCCCACACAGAAAGGAGGGAAAAGGGCTACCTAAGTATGGTTCCCAATCAGAGACAACGATAGACAGCTGTTCCTGATTGAGAACCATACCCGGCCAAAACAAAGAAATACAAAAACATAGAAAATATAACATAGAATGCCCACCCAAATCACACCCTGGCCAAACCCAAAATAGAGACATAAAAAGCTCTAAGGTCAGGGCGTGACATCTATGTACAGAAGCCCTAAAAAGGATTCTAACCACCCTTTTTGGAGCTATATAGAACATTTTATTAATGGTTCTTTATAGGACCTTAGGAAAAGGGTTCTTGATAGCATCCTAAAGTTTCCATTTCTAACCTTCAAGAAAAGGTTTCTGATTATCACAGCTGTGACTAATGAAGTTACATTTTATTATATTCTATAGGTTTCCCAAGTCTCTCACCGTAGCATGCGGAACCTAACTTGCTGATACTAATAAACCACAGGACCCTGAACAGCTTCTACCCCCAAGCCATAAGACTGCTAAATAAGACTGCTAAATAGCTAATCTAATGGCTACCCAGACTACCTCCATTGACCCTTTTTTGCACACACTGGACTCTACCCACATGTAACGGATGTGAAATGGCTAGCTAGTTAGCGGGTACGTGCTACTAGCATTTCAATCAGTTACGTCACTTGCTCTGAGACTTAAGTAGGGTTTCCCCTTGCTCTGCAAGGGCCGCGGCTTTTGTGGAGCGATGGGTAACGACGCGTCGTGGGRGWCKGTTGTTGATGTGTGCAGAGGGTCCCTGGTTCGCGCCCGTGTCGGGGCGAGGGGACGTACTAAAGTTATACTGTTACACACACATTCACACATACTTACACTGACACCCTAACATGCACACACACGCACACACGCACGCATGACGTGTTCACACATGCATACTGACGCTACACACACACACAGGTTGGTGGCACCTTAATTGGGAGGACAGGGTCATAGTAATGGCTGGAACGGAATCAATGGAATGGTTTCGAACTCATTAAACACATGGTTCATTAAAGACTCATTGTGGTTATTCGTTATTCACTGTGCATTTATTCCTTGTGTCAGTATTTCTATTTGAATTTTCTATTTATCTTTAACTCTGCATTGTTGGAAAATGACCCATAAGTAAGCATGTCACTGTTAGTCTACACCTGTTGTTTACAAAGCATGTGACAAATAAAATGTGATTTGATTTGATTTAATGGAAGGAGTCTTCAGCATGCTGGCGTTACTGGGAACAACACATCGAATCAGCTGTGCTACAGTATGCCTACTAATCATTGTGAAATGTTCGTATATGTCCAGTGTGTAGCCTTTGTGAGACATGCAGTCTGAGTTCAAGTGAGGTAGACAAGAGGCAGATATAATTATTATCAGAGGTGATGGGAGAGAAGCAGGCAGACATGCTGTCATTGTGCTTTTGCTTATCCACCTGTAACAGCCCCACAATAGCAGGTAGACTAGTGTTTCGTGTCTGTAATGCTTTTACATGTTTCATCTGATTAAATCTATTTCAGTTTTCAGAATCGAACACAATGGGTTATGGGGTTGGGAAGATTTCACTGAATTATAGTAGTGATGCGTTTTTTTGACCCGTCCCACAAAGGAAAATCACCAGTAATGACCCTTCAACCAATTTGCTGGTGTCATTTAGGTTATTTTAATCCAATTATTCTCCCATCGAAAGCCTTGTTCACATTTCAGTTTGAAATGACTCAAATCCTATTTGTTTGCATATTCGATTCTAATTTGATAATTTTCCTGCATTCTGAACACCCAAAAAGCACATGGAATCGGATATTTCAAGCCACATTTCAAACTACCTTCGTAGGGGGTTTGAAGACAGATCGAAATCTGATTTATTTGCCCTGAAGTGATTTTTAGACTGTTATTTCACATATCTTGAAAATGTCCTATGTGGCATTGATATGAGTCAGAAACATTTATTCTAGTGTTAAAATTGACTACAAAGTTTAAATAGGATCATTTTGGTCATAAAGTCAGTCATGTCTAAAATGGCGTTTGGAACATGCGTGCATCACAACAGGTAAATGAAGGTTGAGTTTTGATTTTGATTTTGCAGTGTCCATTTGTCCTCTAACATGGGGTGAACAGCTGCAGTGATTGCTCTGTATCCAATAGCATAGACAGTGAGACAGACCTCCRCAGTAGCTTTGACTTTGTTTACATAAGACAACACGTGTCACATCTTTTAWCTTAAAAAATACTGCACCAAACACCTTAGTTACATGTAAAATTGTGCAACTAAAACACCCTCGGCAAAAACGTAAAAATGTATTTCCAGATTTCTTGAGTTATCCTGTCTAGTCCCGCGTTCCGCTAGCGGAACTCCTCCCACATTCCACTGAAAAGGCAGAGCGCGAAATTCAAAAATTTTTTTTAGAAATATTTAACTTTCACACATTAACAAGTCCAATACAGCAAATGAAAGATACACATCTTGTGAATCCAGTCAACATGTCCTTTTTAAAATGTTTTACAGCGAAAACACCACATATATTTATGTTAGCTCACCACCAAATACAAAAAAGACAGACATTTTTCACAGCACAGGTAGCATGCAGGAAACCAACCAAACTAACCAAGAACCAACCAAACTAACCAAGAAACAACGTCATCAGATGACAGCCTATAACATGTTACACAATAAATCATGTTTTGTTCGAAAAATTGCATATTTGAGGTATAAATCAGTTTTTACATTGCTGCTACCATCACAGCTACCGTCAGAAATAGCACCGAAGCAGCCAGAGTAATTATAGAGACCAACGTGAAATACCTAAATACTCATCATAAAAACATTTCTGAAAAATCGATGGTGTACAGCAAATTAAAGGCAAACATCTTGTGAATCCAGCCAATATTTCCGATTTTTTAAGTGTTTTACAGCGAAAACACAATATAGCATTATATTAGCTTACTACAATAGCCTACACACAACACGCATTCATTCATCAAGGCACGTTAGCGTAGCAATAGGCACGTTAGCGTTAGCGAATAAACCAGCAAAAGATATTAATTTTCACTAACCTTCATAAACCTTCCTCAGATGACAGTCCTATAACATCAGGTTATACATACACTTATGTTTTGTTCGAAATGTGCATATTTAGAGCTGAAATCAGTGGTTATCCATTATGCTAACGTAGCATCTTTTCCCAGAATGTGCGGATATTTCTATTAGACTCTCACCTATTTTGACCAAATAGCTATTCATAAACATTACAAAAAAATACATGTTGTATAGGAACGATAGATTTCATTAGTTCTTAATGCAATCGCAGTGTTAGAATTCTAAAAATATCTTCATTACGACATAAGCTCTTACGAGATGCCCAAAACATGGGCGCAAAACTACTAGTACACAGTTCGACAGATATATGTAATAGCATCACAAAATGGGTCCTACTTTTGGTGATCTTCATCAGAATGTTGTACAAAGGGTCCTTTGTCCAGAACCGTCTTTGTTTGGTATTAGAACGTCGTTTTTCCCTCTTGAATTAGCAAGCACACTGGCCAAGTGGCGCAAGCTATCCTTCCTGAACATATGCAGACAAAGCAACATGCCTAACGTCCCGAAAAAAATTTCAATTATCTAATAAAACTATATTGAAAAAACATACTTTACGATGATATTGTGACATGTATCAAATAAAATCAAAGCCAGAGATAGTATTCGCCTATAACGACAGCTTTTCAAAAGGCAATTACAGGTCCCTCCACGCGCCTTCCAGAAAACCGAAAATGGAGGACACGTCATTCCAAGAGGATTCATTCCATCTCAGACCAAGATAATCAACTAATTTCTTCTCTCACTTCCTCTTGACATCTAGGGGAAGGTGTATGACGTGCACGTATAGTCATACGTATCATGCCCATTTATAGGCAGGTCCTTGAACAGAGCATCGAATTCAGACTTTCCACTTCCTGGTCAGAAAGTGTGCTGCCAAATGAGTTCTGTTTTACCCACAGACAAAATTCAAACGGTTTTAGAAACTAGAGAGTGTTTTCTATCCAATAGTAATAATAATATGCATATTGTACGAGCAAGAATTGAGTACGAGGCCGTTTAAATTGGGCACGAATTTCCCCCAAAGTGAAAACAGCGCCCTCTGTCCTCAACAGGTTTTAACTTAGATTCACTCTGGTTATTTTGAGGAAGTGAAATTGGCTTCCGCATTTACAGTGTCTCATCGGTGACAAACATAATTAACCATACACGGAATCGGTCAGGAAACACACCTCCATGACTGAAATCTCGTTTTTGTAATGAGCAACAAAAAAAAACTCAGGCCAATTGGGGTGTTCAGTGGCTCTTTAACAAAAGTCACATCTCAATAGTTGGTCCAGGTAAGTCATGACACAACACAAGAGGTAAGTGGGCCTTTCCTTTATTGTTCTCTATTGCTCCTCTATTGTTCCTCAAGCAAGAGGGGAGGCTGATGACATCATGGATTCCCATCTGACCAACTTGAATGCCCTGCTCCTTGAAGTTCGCAGTTGTGTAAAAAAAAAAAACGATTTAGCTCAAAACATATTTTTTGTACCCTTTAGTGTGTGTACTTTAATGTATTTATGCTTGGGAGAATCGCTTTCCTATAGTAAATGTTAACTAATAGCTGGAGGACGTCTGTAAACCTCTTTCATTTTGTGTTCCAGGTGGCTGCCCAGAGGTATTGATGCAGTCACAGGCATGGAGAATCATTCGTGTCAGAGCTAACACGGCAGCGATGTTGGGCCATTTGACATTCCCAAACCCCAAGGGGATCATTAAGATAAGCTTATTGGTATATCCTAGGACACAAAACACTCCAAATGGATTGCATTTATTTACCACATTGTAAGCTAATTGCATGTCAGAGAGAGGTATTGGATCATTACAAAGACTGAGAAAAGAAACTGTTGGACACCTTTATGAAATCTTTAATTGTGGTTTGTCTTACATGACAAGATGCAACCTACAGATGAAGTCGGAAGTTTACATACACCTTAGCCAAATACATTTAAACTCAGTTTTTCACAATTCCTGACATTTAATCKGAGTAAGAATTCCCTGTCTTAGGTCAGTTAGGATCACCACTTTATTTTAAGGATGTGAATGTGTAATAATAGTAGAGAGAATGATTTATTTKAGCTTTTATTTCTTTCATCACATTCCCAGTGGGTCAGAAGTTTACATACACTCAATTAGTATTTGGTAGCATTGCCTTTAAATTGTTTAACTTAGGTCAAACATTTCGGGTAGCCTTCCACAAGCTTCCCACAATAAGTTTGGGTTGTAATTTTGTCCCATTCCTTCTGACAGAGCTGGTGTAACTGAGTCAGGTTTGTAGGCCTCCTTGCTTTTTAGTTCTGCCCACAAATGTTCTATAGGATTGAGGTCAGGACTTTGTGATTGGCCACTCCAATACCTTGACTTTGTTGTCCTTAAAACTTCTTGTCAATAGGGGGGCGCTGTTTTCACTTTGGAAAAATTCGCGCCCAAATGAAACGGCCTCGTACTCTTTTCTAGATCATACAATATGCATATTATTATTACTATTGGATAGAAAACACTCTCAAGTTTCTAAAACTTTTGAATCTGTGAGTAAAACAGAACTCATTTTGCCAGCAAACTTCCATACAGGAAGTGAAATCTGAAAACGAGGCTCTGTTTCAGGCCTGCCTATTCAATTGCCTTATATTATCGATATGCATGCACTTCATACGCCTTCCACTAGATGTCAACAGCAGTGGAAGGTGGAATGGGGTGTCTAGCTTTGATCTGAGCCGAACAAGAGCTTTTGGAGTGACAGGTCTGGAATTTTCTGTCTTCTCAGGCGCGCGCGGAGCTCGACATTCCTTCTGAAAAGTGTTCGGTTTACACGGCGAATATCTCCGGCTCTGATTTTATTGTACATATGATTAATAACATCATAAAGTAGGTTTTTTCAACCAGTTTTATCAGTTTATTCAACGTTTATTGGACTGGAGTTTTCCGTTCTTTGCGCCAAGAGAGGATGGGAATGTTAGTAACCTTGGCTAGCATTGTGGCGCGAATCGACAGAAGAAATGGACATTCTAAAACCAAACAACGATTTATTCTGAACCAAGGAACTCCTTTGTACAACATTCTGATGGAAGTCAGCAAAAGTAAGAAAAAATGTATGATGTTATTTCGTATTTCTGTGTAAAATATTTTGACTCCTATTCTCCGCCGTGTTGGTGAGTGCTGTCTCACAATAACGCAAGCTTATGTTATTGTAAAGTATTTTTAAAAATCTAACACAGCGGTTGCATTTAGAACCAGTGTATCTTTCATTTGCCATTACAACAAGTATTTTTATGTAAATTTATGATGAGTTCTTTTGGTCAGATTAGGTGAGTGTCCAAAAATTCTCTGAGATTCTGGTGAATCGTTGCTACTATTTCACAATGTATAACCAGGATTTGTAGCTATAACTATGCACATTTTCGAACAAAACATAAGTGATATTGTATAACATGATTTTATAAGGGACTATCTGATGAAGTTGTCCAAAAGGTTAGTGATACATTTGATATCTTTTGCTTGTTTTGCGAAAGCTACCTTTTGCGGTGAATAATCTGTTATTGTTTGGCTATTGTGGTAAGCTAATATAATTCTACATTTGTGTTTCGCTGTAAAACACTTAAAAAATTGGAAATATTGGCTGATTCACAAGATGTTTATCTTTCATTTGCTGTACACCATGTATTTTTCATAAATGTTTTTATGATGAGTATTTGTTATTTCACTTGCTCTCTGTATTATTCTGGCTGCTTGGTGCTATTTGTTGATGGTAGCTGCAATTGTAAAACTAATGATTTTTAACCTCAAATATGCACATTTTTTCGAACAAAACATAAATGTATTGTATAACATGTATAAGACTGTCATCTGATGAAGTTGTTCTTGGTTAGTGACTAATTATATCTCTATTTGTCGGTTTTGTGGAAAGCTACCTATGCGGTGGAAACATGGTGAAAATTTGCGGTTGTGTGTTTGGCTATGTGTTGGTTAGCTAATAGAAATACATATTGTGTTTCGCCTGTAAAACATTTAAAAACACGGAATGATGCTGGATTCACAAGATTTTATCTTTCATTTCTGTTTTGGACTTGTTATTTCATGAAAATTTATTATATGATATCCCTGTGCCTTTAGGCTAGGCTATGCTAGTCAAGCTTTTTTTGATGAGGAGGATCCCGGATCCGGGATGGTGTATTACAGTAATATTAGCCATTTCTTGACACAACTTTGGAAATTTGCTTGTGCGTCAATGTCAATTGGAAGACCCATTGCGACCAAGCTTGTAACTTGACGATATCTTGAGATGTTTGCTTCAATATATCCACATAATTTTCAACCTCATGATGCCATCTATTTTGTGAAGTGCACAGTTCCTCCTGCACAGCAAAGGCAACCCCACAACATGATGGCTGCCACCCCACTGCTTCACGTTGGGATGGTGTTCTTTCGTCTTGCAAGATCCCCCTTTTTCCTCCAACATAAACGATGGTCATTATGGCCAAAAGGTTTATTTTTTTTTCATCAGATCAGAGGACATTTCTCCAAAAAAGTTGGATCTTTTGTCCCATTGTGCAGTGCAACGTAGTTTGGCTTTTTTATATGGCGGTTTTGGAGCAGTGGCTTCTCCTTGCGGTGCGGCCTTTCATGTTTTGTCGATATAGGACTAGTTTTTTATGTGGATATAGATTACTTTTGTCCTGTTCCTCCAGCATCTTCACAAGGTCCTTTGCTGTTGTTCTGGGATTGATTTGCACTTTTCGCACCAAAGTACGTTCATCTCTATGAGACAGAACGCGTTCCTTCTCTGAGCGGTATAACGGCTGCGTGGTCCCATGGTGTTTATACTTGCGTACTATTGTTTGTACAGATGAACATGGTACCTTCAGGCGTTTGGAAATTGCTCCAAGGATGAACAAGACTTGTTGGAGGTCTACAATTTTTTTTTCTGAGCTCTTGGTTGATTTCTTTTGATTTTCTCATGATTTCAAGCAAAAGAGGCACTGAGTTGAAGGTATGGCCTTGTAATACATCCACAGGTACACCTTCCAATTTGATCAAATTATGTAAATTAGTCTATAAGAAGCTTCTAAAGCCATGACATAATTTTCTGGAATTTTCCAAGCTGTTTAAAGGCACAGTCAACTTAGTGTATGTAAACTTCTGACCCACTGGAATTGAGATACAGTGAGATATAAGTGAAATAACRTGTCTGTAAACAATTGTTGTAAAATGACTTGTGTCATGCACAAAGTAGATGTCCTAACCGACTTGCAAAAACTACAGTTTGTTAACAAGAAATTTGTGGAGTGGTTGTAAAACAAGTTTTAATGACTCCAACCTAGTGTATGTAAACTTTCGACTTCAACTGAATTTCAAACTAAGAGCATCACATCCAACTCAATATTAGGAAGGTGTTCCTAATGTTTGGTATACTCAGTGTACTGTAAATGACTCCTTAGTCAGACAAGAGAAGCAGTGGCTTAGCCAGACAAATAAAGACTTAGGGGTGTTACAGTGCCTTGCAAAAGTATTCCCCCTTGGTGTTTTTCCTATTTTGTTGCATTACAACCTGTAATTTAAATGTATTTTTATTTGGATTTCATGTAATGGACATACACAAAATAGTCCAAATTGGTGAATTGAAATGAAAAATAATTCTTGATTCAAAAAAAGAAAAGAAAAAGATGTATGCATATGTATTCACCCCCTTTGCTATGAAGCCCCTAAATAAGATCTGGTGCAACCAAATACCTTCAGAAGTCACACAATTAGTTAAATAAAGTCCACCTGTGTGCAATCTAAGTGTCACATGATCTGTCACATGATCTCAGTATATATACACCTGTTCTGAAAGGTCCCAGAGTCTGCAACACCATTGAGAAAGGGGCACCACCAAGCAAGCGGCACCATGAAGACCAAGGAGCTCTCCAAACAGGTCACGGACAAAGTTGTGGAGAAGTACAGATCAGGGTTGGGTTATAAAAAAATATATATCAGAAACAGTGTAGCTATTCCCTCCGCAAGGCAATCAAACAAGCTAAGCGTCAGTATAGAGACAAAGTAGAGTCGCAATTCAACGGCTCGGACACAAGAGGTATGTGGCAGGGTCTACAGTCAATCACGGATTACAAAAAGAAAATCAGCCACGTCGCGGACCAGGATGTCTTGCTCCCAGACAGACTAAACAACTTCTTTGCTCGCTTTGAGGACAATACAGTGCCACTGACACGGCCCGCTACCAAAACCTGCGGACTCTCCTTCACTGCAGCCGACGTGAGTAAAACATTTAAACGTGTTAACCCTCGCAAGGCTGCAGGCCCAGATGGCATCCCCAGCCGCGTCCTCAGAGCATGCGCAGACCAGCTGGCTGGTGTGTTTACGGACATATTCAATCAATCCTTATCCCAGTCTGCTGTTCCCACATGCTTCAAGAGGGCCACCATTGTTCCTGTTCCCAAGAAAGCTAAGGTAACT
>NC_036859.1:12465286-12518430 GCF_002910315.2 Salvelinus sp. IW2-2015 | reverse complement strand
GGACCTATGATCGTATATCCAAAATTGATAGAGTCTATAGGTTTCATTAGTGGAGTGATATGGTCAATTGACTAATCTCCAAGCACTATTCAATTATGACGAAGTAATTGCTACGCGGCGTTATCCGTTTAAGCATCAGTTACAAAACAGCTTCTATCTCAAGGCCATCAGACTGTTAAACAGGCACCACTAACATTGAGTGGCTGCTGCCAACATACTGACTCAACTCCAGCCACTTTAATAATGGAAAATTGATGWAAGAAATGTATCACTAGCCACTTTAAACAATGCCACTTAATATAATGTTTACATACCCTACATTACTCATCTCATATGTATATACTGTACTCGATAACATCTACTGCATCTTTCCTTTGCCATTCTGTACCATCACTCATTCATATATTTTTACGTACATATTCTTCATCCATTTACACTTGTGTGTATAAGGTAGTTGTTGTGAAATTGTTAGGTTGGATTARTCGTTGGTTATTACTGCATTGTCGGAACTAGAAGCACAAGCATTTCGCTACACTCGCATTAACATCTGCTAACCATGTGTATGTGACAAATAAAATTTGATTTGATTTGATTTGCCCCCACGGAGAAACATAAAATTCATTATTAAAAAATGGAAAGAATATGGCACCACAACAGACCTGCCAAAAGAGGGCAACCCACCAAAACTTACGGACCAGGCAAGGAGGGCATTAATCAGAGAGGCAATAAAGAGACCAAAGATAATCCTGAAGGAGCTGCAAAACTCCACAGCGGAGATTGGAGTATCTGTTCACAGGACAACTTTATGCCGTACACGCCACAGAGCTTGGCTTTACAGAAGAGTTGCCAGAAAAAAGCCATTGCTTAAAGAAAAAAATAAGCAAACACATTTGGTGTTTGCCAAAAGGCATGTGGCAGACTCCCCAAACATATGGAAGAAGGTACTCTGGTCAGATAAGATTCAAACTGAGCTTTTTGGCCATCAAGGAAAACGCTATGTCTGGCGCAAACCCAACACCTCTCATCACCTCGAGAACACCAGATGTTTTTCATCTGCAAGGACTTGGAAACTGGTCAGAATTGAAGGAATGATGGTTGGCACTAAATACAGAGAAATTCTTGAAGGAAACCTGTTTCAGTCTTCCAGAGATTTGAGACTGGGCCGGTGATAAGGGAATTTATATGTTTAAAGTAATGARTAAAGAATTCCACCCTGAAACGTGTTTAACGGTGTGAAATGTATTAGAATTATAAAATGACTATGTTTGCATTCTTGACTTCAGAACATTCTCTGAATAAAGAACCAACCTTTTGCAGAAATCTGGGACTTTGCCTAATTCTTATTAACCCTAGCTTTACAACCTAGGGGGAATTGGTCAAAGCTATAGTGATTGTTATCATCATTGGGATTGAAAATTCTCGTGACAGCCGGAGGTTCACCTTCCAGCAGGACAATGACCCTAGGTATACTGATAAAGCAACACTCAAGTGGTTTAAGGGGAAACATTTAAATGTCTTGGAATGGCTTAGTCAAAACCCAGACCTCAATCCAATTGAGAATCTGTAGTATGCAACTTGAAGGAGCTGGAGCAGTTTTGCCTTGAAGAACGGGCAAAATCCCAGTGGCTAGATGTGCCAAGCTTACACCCCAAGAGACTTGCAGCTGTAATTGCTGCAAAAGGTGGCTCTAACAAAGTTRTGACTTTGGGGGGGAATAGTTATGCACGTTCAAGTTTTCKATTTTTTGTCTTATTTCTTGTTTCACAWTAAAAACATATTTTTCATCTTCAAATTGCATGTTGTGTCAATCAAATGATACACACTCCCCCAAAATCCATTTTAATTCCAGGTTGTAAGGCAACAAAATAGGAAAAATGCCAAGGGGGTGAATACTTTTGCAAGCCACTGTATCCCCATTGGACCAATGGATATCTTAATAAAGTCAACTAAATGAACCAGAAGATATCTTCCTGTGATGTGGATGTGAGCCTGGGAGTTATGGGTTAAGGGATCCTCCTCCATACTGCTGCTTCAGTAACAGTCACTCTGCCTCAGTTTTCTTGTGTAACTAAGCCGTCATCAGTGTGTTCCATGAGAACAAGCTAACCACTTTTGTCTGCCCACTGTGGAGGTGTTGGTGTAAACATATGGACATAACAGCATATACAGTAGCTTGAACTGATTTGACATAACGTTTAGCTATAGACACAGCAACCAAACCTCTGAAATGGACCAGTCTGGTTTGTGTGCATATCTGGTCACTGAGGTCAGTARATTGCCCAAGTGATTGATTATATTTATCCTTCTGTAATTTCAGCACGACATACCTGTCATCGTTCAAACACTGTATTCTGAAGCCAGACACCTATGCTTCTGTATTACATCCTGCCACACAAAGGACAAGGACAATATAACTGAAAGATTGTCATTCACCYCTCTATGTTCCCTTGACCGTTCTACACAAGCCACTGCCCTCACAAGCAGGCAGCTTCCTCCCATCCCCCACACAGAGCAGTGCTATAACCTACCTACCTCCCTTTCCAGAATGGGCTGTAAACTACACCAGTCCTATTAATTAATTAATGACCCTGACTGAAGGGGCTGGCTAGTGGAACTGCCTACAGGAAGATGGTGTGATGTATTTAGTGGTGTACCGTGCTCTGTGTTGGGAGGGAAGACAACAGGATAGGAGAGGCAGAGGCAGTGCACCAGATGAGAGGAGAGAGGACGCCTCCTGTCCCCGCCAGCAGCCCTCACTGACCATCAATCACCCAGGGCCATTGTGGTCCTGTCCAGGGTAGCACAGCCACCCAGCCACCCAGCCAGTCAGGCAGAGGAGAGGAGAGGAGAGAGGGGGCAGGGAGCTGTAGCCTGCAGGGAGAAAGTAAGGGGGAAAGAATGGCAGTCGGGGAACGGCCTTCTTCGTGTTCCTCTCCCCAGCCGGCATTGCTGGGCTTGGGGGCAGCTCTGCTCTCTTTCTGCATCTCCGCTGTGCTCTCCCAGGTCCCGGATCCAGAGGTAAGAACGCGTTCGTTCATACAGGTCTCTGTCCACAGAGGCTCATCATCGGGTTCCTGCTTACGGAGGTGTGGGTGTCTGTCCCACTCGTTCCCTCCACTGTTTAAAGGATGGTTGCTTGTTTTCATGTGATTAATAAATGGGGCTTATTCGCTATAGAGCTATGGTGTTGGCCAGCCCCATAGACAATAGTCAATCTACATGTGTAGTAGCTAAAAATATTTTATGGTGTAGTGTTCTTCCCAGAGTAGCATGGACGGGTTGTTACAGCATGTGCAGATGTAACGATCACCATGTGTCGCCATTTGTATTTTCGGATGCCAGGAGCAATGCCATAATCCCTGGTGTCAGAAATGAAATACCGTGGCAGGCTCTTAATAGCACTAATGCATTGTTTTGAAATGTGAGACCTCATGTTGTACTGCGTACAGGGTGTTGTACAAAACAGGCAGCAGTATTCCACGCTAGATCAGAGAATAGACATGAAAGTTTCAGAAACATCTGTCTGGAAATAGTGACAACACATGCACTGTTCTCTCTGACGGATACCCAGACTCACAATTACTAAGAGAGACAGATGAGACTGAATCATTTCTGTGTTAATATGCTGCACCAGCAGGGTCAGCAACGTTGGAAGTTTGTGGGCGTTTAGTGATGAAATCCTCAGGTGAGGAAGTGCAGCTTGGATATTGATGTACAGTATATCCCTGACTTTGCTTCAAAGGATAAATAAATTCTGAAAACTCGAGAGTTCTCTCATAGTTTTCCCAAGGTGGTCAACTGCATTGATCTGCATTTATCACAGTCTCTAATATTCAGATGTTGATTTCAGAAGATTTCAGCAGAGGGTTTTATATAGGAGTGACAGATCCAGTAAGAAAAGCTGATTCATGGACTGCAATAAAATAAATGTCTTAAGCTGAATTATGGGGGGAAATTGAATGCAGTAAAGAAATTGGAAATTGGAACCAAGATCTATAATAATTGTCTTTGAAAGCAATTACTGGAATTGTGGGTTCCAGTATAGTTTCTGGGTTGTCTTATTTTCAGATTGTTAAAACGAATATATCTTCATTTGACTTAGGAGGGAGAGTTCATTATGTTTCTACAAGG
This sequence comes from Salvelinus sp. IW2-2015, assembly GCF_002910315.2. Taxonomy (NCBI): domain Eukaryota; kingdom Metazoa; phylum Chordata; class Actinopteri; order Salmoniformes; family Salmonidae; genus Salvelinus; species Salvelinus sp. IW2-2015. Next base: position 12,514,299 of record NC_036859.1, on the reverse strand, counting down.
GAGTTAAGTAATGGAAAATCTTGGAGATATATTATTTTTATTTAGATAAATTACAGAGAAAGAGAAATGGCATGCACATGGCTAGTTTGAATCCCCGAGGCGACAAGGTGAAAAATCTGCCGATCTGGCCWTGAGCAAGGCACTTAACCCTAATTTCTCCAGGGCTGCCATCAATAATGGCTGATCCCTGGATGTGACCCCACTCTCAGAGGGAGTTGGGATATGCAAAAAATATATATATATCCATCTCACACATGTACAGGTTTCCCACTTGTACATGCAATGAAACAGGACAAACATAATCATCCCCCTATTTGACCTTTGTGATGTGTACTTGCTTGAAGAAAGACATCTGGTTCAGTTTGAATATTTGTATTAGGACAGAATTATCTCAACTAAGCCTATGTGTCTCGAGGCAGGTTTGACACTGAAACTTCAACATCCATAGCAACTGCAAGCTTCAGCCAGAGTCAACTCTCTCACTGGATCTGAGTTGTTTGAATATGTTTACCAAAGTTCTGGCTTATCCACTAATCCCAACACATAAAATAGGAGAGCGGGTGAGGACATTAAGCATTACATAATCATGGTGAACTACTACGAATTCACTACTTTGTATTAACGGCAGCAGAGTTACAATCTCTTGTCCCCTGGGCCAACATATTACCCCCCCCCCTGCTAAAGTGCCATTACACTTGAGAGTAAAGTCATATCAGGCTACAAACAATCTTAGTCAAAATGTATGATTTGTTTTTGTTTTTTGGCAACAACACCCTATGCCCCTGATGGCCTTGGCAGATGGAGGACATGCTCAAACAGTACACTGAAATGTGGAGATTTGGTGAGAAGTAAGCCAAGGTCAGGCCCATGACATATTTTTAACATGCTGACTCACAAAAGCCAATCAGCTCCAACACACAGCTCCCAAAGGAGCCCAATCTAACACACAGCTCCCAAAGGAGCCCAATCTAACACACAGCTCTGGCTGTTCTCAGAAATGGCACCCTGTTCTTTGTACAGAGCCCAAGGGCGCCTAGTTTAAAATTAGTACAATATGTATGGAATATAGTGTAGATGAGCTTTTGTCAAAAGTTGTGCACCTTATTGATTCTGTGCCTTTTCGGAACCACGCCTGTCTGTCACACTGTAAATGAGAGACAACATATCATGACACAAGAAACACTGAGAAACAATTCCAAGAAGAACACTTTTCTTACAATACATCAAGGCAATGGTCTTTTAGTAGTTGACCTAAAAAACCTCATGGCAAGAATAAAATAAAAAATAAAAAACATGTACGCTGCCCAGAAGAGTTTGACTGGGGCCCCATTAAGTACGTTTACATGCACACTAATAATTCAATATTAACCCTCAAACTACCAACTGGGGTCATTTTGACCCATAGGGATATTTTTAATRGTATAGCCCAAAAGTGGTTAATTAAAATCTTCAAATMTTTCATGACTTTGTCAAACAACTTGTTTTTAATAAATTCAAATCATTGTTTYATGTTACTGTATCAATATGGACTTTGGGGTCATGTTGACCCCAGTCAAAAACACCTAATTCTGCCTATAGTAATTTGATATAGGACCTTTATTTGAATCTAGTTTTCTCTGGAGACATAATAACAACTTATCCATATCACCAGAGGGTGGAGGGGGACCTGTATCAGTCATTTCCACTAGATAGACAGATCATCTGCACAGATATAGCTCCCCATGTACTTGCCTAAGAATGTATTTTTCTATACCATCTATTGTGTATGACTGTGTAATTTTTTTAAATTACCTTATTTTTGTGCATATAGAAATCTGCCAATGGTATATAAAGTCTGCCAATGGTATATAAAGTCTGCCAATGGTAWAACTACTTGATAGAACTGCAATACAGAACTCAGATAAGCTCTGAATCTACACAGAGAGCTGTATTGGTGTGTACTCTATAAAAAGTATTTATTCTAGGGCAAATATAAAAAAGGTATTTATTTGAATCCAGGTTTCTTTGGAAACATATTAAGTTTTACATATCCTCAGTGGGTGGAAGGGGACCAATTGGAGTGATCTCGACCTGATAGACAGATCACCTGCACAGATGGAGCACTCGTCTTTAACTGGTTTTAACTAGGTATGATCGTGTATAAAATCAAAATGTCCTTAGATATATGCGTAGTTGCAGTCCAAACAGCTCAGAAATGTCAGTCAGTGGTATAACTACTTGGTTAAACAGAAACCAGCTAACAGAAACCAGCTAACCTACAGAAATACAGAAACCAGCTAACCTCTGAATGTACACATACAGTAGTGCTGTATTGGTATGCATTCTCCGTAAAATAGTTATTCTACGGAAAATAYCAATAATACCCTCATATATTATATATGTGCAACTWGTTATGGTATTTTGGGCATGCTTTTTGATGCTTTTTTAAGCATCCTGCCTAGGCCCTACCCCTCCCATTGTTTTACTTGCAACGATGCTAATGCTCACTGTGGGGTAAGTAAATAAAGAAAACTAAGCCATATTTTTGATCATTGTCTCAGGATCAATGGATGAATCACTTTTTGTCAATAAAATGAAGTATATTAAACATTTTGGTGTACTGCCCCTTTAAATGGCAGTCATGTTTACCACATAAATATGATAATACTACAATCAAATTATGTTAAATCTGGATTTTAGTACTTATAACAAAATTATATTTTGTTTTACCGGGTATCAACATTAACTGTAATTTTGCTAAAATAACATKCGGTTTTCTAACATTTTTATTTCAAAATTATCGCATTTGGTAATCCATGTATGTAAAATATGTTGGTAGTTGAGGGTTAAACTGATTATGGCATTAGTCATGTGAAGACCGTACTCTGCTTATCATAATCGGCATAAGGTCATAATCGAGGTAAGCAAACACCAATTAAAAAACCTGGATTTCTGAGCAATCTTTCAAATTACTAGGACATATAAACCCCCTGATCAGAGTTCCAGCAGTGTATTTGATCTGCACATGTGCTTGTACCATCAGTGCCAGCCTCCCTTTTTTGCAGAAGTGAAGTAAGTCTGGAAAAACTGAAAGTATGCATATTAGAAATAGTTTTCACGTGTCCGAACACATGGCTGCTGTGGTAGAACGTTTCTTTTGATTGCCGATTTTCTGCATTTATCAAAGTCCCATCAGGAAGTCTYATTTCAGATGTGTCCATGTAAACAGGAATTAAAGGGAAATCGTTCTTCTTGCAAAACATGTAAACATTTTAATGAATCAAACTATTATGTTAATATGAGTATTCACAATAATTGTATTAAAGTACCCATTGCCATCATATTGAAACAACAACGCCAAAAGGTTGCTAGGTGTTGGGTTAACGGTTAACGTGTTGGCTTGACAGTTGCTGGACTAGGGTTCTAGTCCAGGTCCAAGCTAACCCAAATTCACTACACTGGTGTCAGAAGTGGGAAGCAATTTAAAGGCAATGCTACCAAATACTAATTGAGTGTATGTAAACTTCTGAGCCACTGGGAATGTGATGAAATAAATAAAAGCTGAAATAAATCATTCTCTCTACTATTATTCTGACATTTCACTTTCTTAAAATAAAGTGGGGATCCTAACTGACCTAAGACAGGGAATTTTTACTAGGATTAAATGTCAGGAATTGTGAAAAACTTAGTTCAAATGTATTTGGCTAAGGTGTATGTAAACTGTACATTCCTCTACAAATAATTTGCCAATCAATATCTAATCTGCCTGAACGACACCAGAACATTATTTTGAATTTTGTTCCAACAATACAGTGCATTAAAACTAAAAGCAGATTTAGCTAGCTCGGTGGAGACCCTAGGAACATCAAGAGTTAACCAATCCTGTGAACGGTTTAGGCAACTCAGGTTTCTATGCTTCAACAGAAAAGTTAGATAACATGAAAGTTCATGAAGTAGGGCCTTGTAAAAAAAAAAAAGGAGTAATGTAGAGATCTACGGGTCTTTAGCGAAGTCCAGCCAGCATTTTGATATCAGATGCAGTGATGAGTATCCCAACTGTCACCTGTAACAAAACAAAGGGCACTATGGTAGGTTTAAGAGTAGTAGCAGCTGCACAATGATACATAATATCACCATAATTAAGATCAGATAAAAAGGTTGACTGATCTGCTTCCTACTGCTTAGAGAAAAGCACAATTTGTTTCTGTAGAAAAAGCCAACTTTAATCTTACCTTCTTAACCAGCTCATCTAGATGTTTTTTAAACATCAAATCCATGTCAGTCCAAATGCCTAAGTGTTTATATGCAGGAACACCTTCAATTGGAGAACCATCTATTGAGTGAACATGTAGCTCATCTGAAACATTCTTACAAGAGTTTAAAAACAACATATATTTTGTGTTGCCCATCTTAAACACAAGTTTTAAATCAGCAAGGAATTCCTGCATAGCTATAAAATCTGACTGTAGTTTTAACACAGCCAGATCAAAAGTCGGGGCAATAGCCGACATAATAGCATCATCCGCATACAGATAAAGTTTACATTTTTTAACAGATTGACCAATGGTGTATATATAAATAGTGAAGAGAACAGGTCCCAAAATCAACCCCTGTGGTACACCTTTAAGCACTTCAAGAAATTCAGACTTAACCCCATCAATTACGATGGCCTGAGTTCTGTAACTAAGATAGTCATGAAACCATGAACAGGCGTCAGAGCTCAGGCCTATTGAGGACAACTTATTCAATAAAATAGCATGATCAACAGTATCAAAAGCTTTTGAAAGGTCCACAAACAAAGCAGCACATTTCATTTTAGTGTGTAAAGCATTGACAAGATCAACAACTAAAGTGGTTGCTGTACTAGTTCTATGCCCAGGCCTAAACCCTGATTGGTTTACATTCAAAATACATTCCTCAGATCAAAAAAGAGCAAAGTTGTACATTTACCAAGGATTCTAGAATCTTAGCTAGACACGGAAGCCTTGTAATGYGGCGACAATTATTAACATCACTACTATCCCCACCCTTATGGAGTGGCAGGATAAGAGCTGATTTCCATACTTTTGYAATATTTCCTGATAACAATTTTTTTTTTAAAGTGGGTTATTGAGCCAACAATGATGGGCGCTGCACATTTAAGCAGACCYGGATCCAATTGGTCGGCCCCTGTGGATTTCTTGTTGTCTATTGCTAGCAAAGCATCCACAACTTATTTTTCTATAAAAAYCCTAAAAGAAAAGCTTTGACTATGATTTCTTTGACCATTCAGCAAGTTTCCTCTATCAGAGAGAGAGAGGGAGAGAGAAACAGATAAACCAAGAGGAGATACAGTCATTGTTGGCATTTGTATTGATGTTCTGAGCGTTGCAATTAAAAGAGAGTGTGCTGTTCKTGATGGTTCCCAGGTACTTCAAACTCCCCACTCTCTCTACTTKTTCACCACCCAGGACTAGGTGGCTCACTGGGTCTGCCATCCTCTAGAAATCAATGACCAGTTATTTTGTTTTGTTGATGTTGAGTGTGAGGTAGTTGTCATTGCACCAGTGATGAACCCTGTTTACTTCTGTTTGGTAACGCAGTGTGTTATCTGAGCCGTTGACAAGGGAGGTGTCATCTGCATATTTCACTGCCAAGCAGTCCCTGTCGGAGCCTCTCAGGTCATTGGTGTATATGAAGAATAGCACTAGAGAGATGATAGTTCCTTGGGGGGGAACCGGTAGATGTACAAAGAAGAAGGGATGTTGTGTTGTTGAACTTGAAATACTGCCKCCTGTTCAGCAGGAAGTCCAGAGCCCACAAGGTATTACTGGGGTCCACCTGTAGGTGGGAGAGTGTCACAGAAAAGGTGAGGCTGCATGCAGTTAAACGCAGAGAAGTCCAGGAAAAGGATTCACACATAAGAATGAGGCCTCTCCAGGTGTTTCACGGCACTGCGCAAAACCGTCAGTACTGCATCGTCAACTAATCTGTTCTTCCTGTATACAAACTGTATTGGGTCGAGGGCTCCATCCACATGAGACCTGAGACGTGTGAGTATCAAGTGCTCAAGGCACTTCACTACGACTGAAGTTAACGCCACAGGACGATAGTCAATCAATGTTTTGATAAGGTCAAAGTTTTACATTGTTCCCATCTGGTTTCTATGACCGTAACATGACATTGCACTGGTCAAATGGTTTACTGTAATACTTCATTTTGATTGTTATTGGAAAAGCACAGACACTTGAATCCTCCTTGCAAAGTTCAATCAAATTGTACTGAAAAAAATCTATAGAAATTGTTTTTGCTGAAAGGATATCCTTCTGTGAATGTTTCAATTATTGCACTCTGAATTTCAAGAAATAAATTGTTATCTAATATTTCACATAAAAGCCCCATTTGCTTGAAAGTCATATTGACTAATGCACAAGTTTTGTTTGGCCCTCTTCCCAGATGTATTGTCCTGTGAGATGAGATTGTTTACAACGACAGGAAACTTAATAAGTGTCCGTATCCTGACCCATCATATATTGATCTGTACGCATGAACTATGGGGCTGCTAGATGTAACCCCTGCTTGTTGTTCCTTCAAAACAAGGCGTGATAGAGGAGCACCAGGAAGGATACCTCCAGGGCTGGCCCTAGCGTTTTGGGMGCCCTAGGCGAGATTTGGTTGGGGGGCCCACCCACCGCGAGGGCAAAACATTTTAGTGGTCCCCCTCTTGACGGTGGAGTGAAGAAAATGAAATTTTACAGTTAATTACCTACAAWTCTACACATTTTGCCATGGGATGGAGATCATTTTTTTGCAGTTGTATAGCAAATTTCCTGAAATTCTACATATTTTGCATTACTTTTGCCATGTTAATATGAGTGAGAGTGACTAATAAAATCAATGGCTCTTGCTGCCAAGGGAATGCCTGACAGCTTGAAAGARGTTTTGGACACTACAGTGAAAATGGTTAACTTTGTTAAAGCAAGGCCCCTGAACTCTTGTGTATTTTCTGCATTATGCAATGATATGGGCAGCGACCATGTACGCTGATATGGGAGCGACCATGTAACATTTTACAACATACTGGTAATCAAGGGGCAAAGTATTGACACATTTTTTTGAATTGAGAGACAAGCTTAAAGTTTTTCTTCAATGACCATAATTTTCACTTGTCTGACCGCTTGCATAATGACGAGTTTCTCACACGACTGGGCTATCTGGGTGATGTTTTTTTGTCACCTGAATAATCTGGATCTAGGATTACAGGGACTCCTCCGCACTATATTCAATGTGCGGGACAAAACTGAGGCTATGATTAAGAAGTTGGAGCTCTTCTCTGTCTGATTAACAAGGACAACACACTGGTCTTTCAAATCAAATCAAATGTATTTATATAGCCCTTCTTACATCAGCTGATATCTCAAAGTGCTGTACAGAAACCCAGCCTAAAACCCCAAACAGCAAGCAATGCAGGTGTAGAAGCACGGTGGCTAGGAAATACTCCCTAAAAGGCCAAAACCTAGGAAGAAACCTAGAGAGGAACCAGGCTATGAGGGGTGGCCAGTCCTCTTCTGGCTGTGCCGGGTGGAGATTATAACAGAACATGGCCAAGATGTTCAAATGTTCATAAAGGACCAGCATGGTCAAATAATAATAATCACAGTAGTTGTCGAGGGTGCAACAAGTCAGCACCTCAGGAGTAAATGTCAGTTGTTTTTCATAGTCGATCATTAAGAGTATTCTACCGCTCCTGCTGTCTCTAGAGAGTTGAAAAAGCAGGTCTGGGACAGGTAGCACGTCCGGTGAACAGGTCAGGGTTCCATAGCTGCAGGCAGAACAGTTGAAACTGAAACAGCAGCACGGCCAGGTGGACTGGGGACAGCAAGGAGTCATCATGCCGGGTAGTCCTGAGGCATGGCCTAGGGCTCAGTTCCTCCGAGAGAGAGAAAGAGAGAGAGAATTAGAGAGAGCATATTTTAAATTCACACAGGACCCGGATAAGACAGGAGAAGTACTCCAGATATAACAGACTGACCCTAGCCCCGACACATAACTAATGCAGCATAAATACTGGGGCTGAGACAGGAGGGGTCAGGAGACACTGTGGCCCCATCCAATGATACCCCGGACAGGGCAAACAGGCAGGATATAACCCACCCACTTTGCCAAGCAACAGCCCCCCACTACTAGAGGGATATCTTCAACCACCAACTTACAATCCGAGACAAGGCCGAGTATAGCCCACAAGATCTCCGCCATGGCACAACCCAAGGGGGGGGGGGGCGCCAACCCAGACAGGAGATCACTGTAAATAGGAGAGCCGGAGTCCATTGTATGATTTTTTGTGTGCAAATTAACTCAAGCTTACAGACAATGTGAAATGTGATATAGCAGCACCTGAGTGAGCTGGGTGCGCAATTACACAGGCACAGGCGAGAGCTGCCCAGTGACACGAGCCTACCAGACGAGCTAAATAACTTTTTGCTAGCTTCGAGGCAAGTAACACTGAAACATGCATGAGAGCATCAGCTGTTCGGACGACTGTTGATCACACTCTCTGCAGCCGAATGAGTAAGACCTTAACAGGTCAGCATTCACAAGGCCGCAGGGCCAGACAGATTACGCAGGACGGTGAAAACAGTCACTAATAATGCAGAACCAGAAGAATGTAGCGACACGCAGTACTAGAGCTGGTGGTTTAATAAAAATAGATACTTCCAAAATACAAAAGAAAATCCACAATGGAAAACAGCAGGAAAACAACTCACAGACTTCCAAATACACGAACAACCAGAGACTCTGAAAATCCACAAAACATATGATCAACAGCTTGGCTGGCGTCAACATAAACATGGCAGAACTAGGACACACGGTTAATCTACAAGGATACTTCATGCAACATATAAGGGAAGAAAACAAAATACAAAGTCAAGGCATCTAGAACAAAACCTGCCAGCCTGGCCAACCTGACAGATTACCAGGTGACTCCGATACATGTACTCCGAGCATGCACTGACCAACGGCCAGTTCTTCACTGACATTTTCAAACTCTCCCTGTCTGAGTTTGTAATACTAGATGTTTCAAGCAGACCCCATAGTCCCTGCGCCCAAGAACCTGCCGAAATGACATATGTAGCCATGAAATGCTTTTGAAGGCTGGTCATGGCTATATCTACACCACTGTCCAGAAACCCTAGACCACTCCAATTTGCATACCGCCCCAACAGATCCACAGATGATGCAATCTCTATTGCACTCCACACTGCTCTTTCAAACCTGGACAAAAGGAACCCTACAGTTGAAGTCGGAAGTTTACATACACCTTAGCCAAATATATTTAAACTCAGTTTTTCACAATTCCGAATTTAAAAATTGCCGTCTTAGGTCAGTTAGGATCAACACTTTTTTTTAAGAATGTGAAATGTCAGAATAATAGTAGAGATAAAGATTTATTTCAGCTTTTATTTCTTTCATCACATTCCAGTGGTCAAAAGTTTACATACACTAAATTAGTATTTGGTAGCATTGCCTTTAAATTGTTTAACTTGGGTAAACATTTCGGGTAGCCTTCCACACGCTTACCCACAATACGTTGGGCTGAATTTTGGCCCATTCCTCCTGACAGAGCTGGTGTAACTGAGTCAGGTTTGTCAGGCTCCTTGCTCGTACATTCTTTTTTCAGTTCTGCCCATACAATTTTCTATGGGATTGAGGTCAGGGCTTGTGAATGGCCACTCCAATATCTTGACTTTGTTGTCCTTAACTTCTCTAGGATATGTGGGCCGCTAACGTCCCACTTGGCCAAAAGCCAGAAAAATGTAGCGCGCCAAATTCAAATATATTACTATAAAAATTATCTTTCATGAAATCACACATGAAAGACACCAAATTAAAGCTACAATTGTTGTGAATCCAGCCAACATGTCTGAATTTCAAAAGGATTTACGGCGAAGCACACCAAACGATTATGTTAGCTCAGTACATAGCACAAAAAACAGCCATTTTCCCACAATAAGATAGCTAGACCACAAAAAGCAGAAATAGAGATTAAATTAATCACTAACCTTTGATGATCTTCATCAGATGACACTCATAGGACATCATGTTACACAATACATTTATGTTTTGTTCGATAWTGTGCATATTTATATCCACAAATCTCGGTTTACATTGGCGCCATGTTCAGAAATGCCTCCAAAATATCCAGAGAAATTACAGAGAGCCATGTCAAATAACAGAATTACTCATCATATACTTTGWTTCAAGATACATGTTTTACATATAATTAAAGATACACTTGTTCTTAATGCAACCGCTGTCTCAGATTTCAAAAAAACTTTATGTAAAAAGCACWCCATGCAATAATCTGAGACGGCGCTCAAAAATAACAACATTTKTCCACCATGTTGGAGTCAACAGAAATACGAAATTACATCATAAATAMTCCCTTACCTTTGATCATCTTCATCAGAATGCAGTCCCAGGAATCCTAGTTCCACAATAAATCGTTGTTCTGTTCGATAATGTCCATTACTTATGTCTAAGTAGCTACTTTTGCTAGCATGTTTAGTGCACATGTCCAAACGCTCGCGCAGATGCAGGCAAACTCGGACAAAAACTTCAATAAGTTATATAACAGGTCGAATAAACTGGTCAAACTAAGTAGAGAATCAATCTTCAGGATGTTGTTATCATATATATCCAATAACGTTCCAACCGGAGCGTTCCTTCATGTCTGTAGAAGTTATGGAACGCAAGGCGATATCATGAGGAAAGCGCGTGACCAGGAACTYGCAATCTGCCAGACCACTGACTCATTCCCCTCTCATCCGGCCCCACAACACAMCATAAGCTTCATTCCACGTTCTACAGACTGTGACATCTAGTGGAAGGCGTAGGAAGTGCAAACAGATCCATATCTTACAGGGAATWGAATAGYCGATGAGTTGAATGTTGACCAGTCTCAGAATTCTCACTTCCTGTTTGGATTTRTTCTRAGGTTTTTGCCTGCCATATGAGTTCTGTTATACTCACAGACATCATTCAAACAGTTTTAGAAACTTCAGAGTGTTTTATATCCAATAGTAATAATAATATGCATATATTAGTATCTGGGACAGAGTAGGAGGCAGTTCACTATGGGCACGCAATTCATCCAAAAGTGAAAATGCTACCCCCTATATCAAAGAAGTTAAGCCATTTTGCGACAACTTTGGCAAAAACTTTGGCAGTATGCTTGGGGTCATTGTCCATTTGGAAGACCCAATTGCGACCAAGCTTTAACTTCCTGACTGATGTCTTGATGTTGCTTCAATATATCCACATAATTTTCCAACCTCATTGATGCCATGCTATTTGTGAAGTGCACACAGACCCTCCGCATCAAACCCCCCCCCCCCCCCCCCCGCCCACATGATGCTGCCAGCCCTGTCTTCACGGTTGGGATGGTGATTTCAGCTTGCAAGCTCCCCCTTATTCCTCCAAACATAACAATGGCATATGGCCAAACAGTTCTACTTTTGTTTCATCAGACAGAGGACATTCCTCCAAAAGTGCGATCTTTGTCCCCATGTGGCAGTTGCAAACCGTAGTCTGGCTTTTTTAGGTGGTTTTGGAGCAGTGGCTTCTTCCTTGCTGCGCGGCCTTTCAGTTATGTCGATATAGGACTTGTTTTTACTGTGGATATAGATACTTTTGTTCCTGTTTCTCCAGTATCTTCACAAAGGTCATTTGCTGTTGTTCTGGGATTGATTTGTACTTTTCGCAAGTTCCTGTTGGTGATGTGGACACCAAGGAACTTGAAGCTGTCAACCTGCTCCCCTACAGACCTCAATGAGGATGGTGGCATACTCGATCATCCTTTTCCTGTAGTCCATGATAATCTCCTTTGTTTTGATCACGATGAGGGAGAGTTTGTTGTCCTTTCTCTGACCAAGTCTCTGACCTCCTCCCATAGGCTGTCTCATCATTGTTGGTAATCAGGCCACCACTGTTGTGTCATCAACAAACTTAATGATGGTGTTGAAGACGTGCTGGCCGTGCAGTCATGAGGGACAGGGAGTACAGGAGGGGACTGAGCATGCACCCCTGAGGGTCCCCCGTGTTGAGGATCAGTGTGGCGAATGTGTTGTTAGATGCCCTTACCACCTGTGTGTTCCAGTAAACGAAAACAATCCCGCACAAAAACTCAAAGGAAATGCCGAGATAAATACCCCCCCTAATTAACCAAATAAACCAGGTGACAACACAAAACAGACATAACCAAAAAGAAAGGAAAAGGATCGGTGGCAGCTAGTAGACCGGCGACGACGACCGCCGAGCACCGCCCGAACAGGAGAGGAGCCACCTTCGGTGGAAGTCGTGACAGCAAGGCACTACAGAGGGTAGTGCGTCCGGCCGTACATCACTGGGGCCAAGCTTCTTGCCATCCAGGACCTCTATACCAGGCGGTGTCAGAGGAAGGCCTAAAAAAATTGTCAAAGACTCCAGCCACCCTAGTCATAGACTGTTCTCTCTGCTACGCACGGCAAGCGGTACCGGAGCGCCGGAGCGCCAAGTCTGTGTCCAAGAGGCTTCTAATCAGCTTCTACACCCAAGCCATAAGACTCCTGAACAGCTAATCAATGGCATCCCGGACTATTTGCATTGCCCCCCCCACCCACCCTCTTCTAATAACTTTACCTACATGTACATATTACCTCAATTACCTCGACACCGGTGCCCCCGCACATTGACTCTGTACGGTACCCCCTGTGTATAGTCTAGCTATTGTTATTTACTGCTGCTCTTTAATTATTTGTTATTCTTATCTCTACTTTTTTTTTTTTTATTTTTTTGTTGAGATTTTCTTTAAACCTCATTGTTGGTTAAGGGCTTGCAAGAAAGCATTTCACTGTAAGGTCTACACCTGTTGTATTCGCGCATGTGACAAATGTGACAAAAAGGGATTCGTTATCCCTTTCATGCCATGACTCCAGTCCATTTACTGATATCTGAACAATGGAGCCTCATCGAAATTGCAACAAGCAGTTCTGTGAAAATGTTATTTAATCAGAAGCCACTGCCAGATTTCTAGATAGGGCTGCGRTCAGAGTATTGTGCCTAGGCAAATTGCGCTCCTAAAACACTGATGCCCTTTGCAACCACGTACCTATTTGAGAGTGGATTCTCGGCCCCACTAGCATGAAAACTAAATACAAGCACAGACTGTGTGTGGAAAATGACCTGTGGTGAGTTATTCACAATTTTTGTATGTAAGACAAAGAGCAAAATGTTGATTATTATTGTATTATTATTTTTGCCCTGGTCCTACAAGAGCTCTTTGTCACTTCCCACAAGCCGGGTTGTGACAAAACCTCACACTCATTCTTATGTTTAATAAATGTATCYTATAGTGTGTGTGTGGCAGGCTTATAATGATGGCAAAAAACAACATTTGAGAGTGCGCTGACCCTGGTGCTAGAGGGGGTATGCKGCTGGAGGTTGAACGTTTGAAGGGTACGGGACTAATAAAGGTTTGGGAACCACTGCTCTAGAGTCTAGACAATCCTATCCGCCAATCAGGGCTGTGTATGTAAATATATTTACATTTGTATCAACATGCCCACACAATCAGACTGAGCATTTCAATGGCAATAACAGGCTCAAGGAAATGATACAAAAATATTTTAAGGTTATTTTATGAAATAAATACACACAGTGATTTATTTGAAATGTATTAGTGATGATTTAAAAATAAAATAAAAAGACTGCATGGGGGCTCCAAGGCTTATCACCAGGGCTTTGAATTCATCATAATGATGATTCTTAATAATACAGCATAACCTCGGATTGTAGCCTAATTGTGATGTTAAGGATGTGGACTACAAACGTTGAGGCAGATCTAAGAGCATTGATATCTTATCTTTCTTGATTAATGTCTTGTTGTTTAATATTTATAGGTTCTTCATAATGCATCTTGTACTGTGTATGAATAGTTTGACCTACAGTATGAAACCCCAGTCAGTATTATTTAAATCATCCCTAGGAAATTTAAATGAGCCTCATGATTTACATAAATTCACAAAAAAATGCAAGTCTCTTTCTCTCACTTGATCTCACACCTAAACTATAGCCTACTGTAGCCTATCAAAACAAATTTCCTTGTTAGAAATGTTCACTTTTTCGTTGAATAATCAAATCCTCCTTCTGCAAGATAATTTTACTCCTGCAACAAAACTGGTCAAATTAAGATCAAACATCTGTATGTGTGGGGTAGACAATATTCATTCAAGTCTTTCCTTTTTTTACCTTCACTCTTTGTGCCATGATGTGTGATTCCTTTTCCTTGATCATTGCCATTTACTCAGTGAGAGAATTATTTTGTTTTCATTATGTTCTTGCAGTATTTCTCAGCATTCATTGGCTTTCCAGCATTTTATTACCAGCTTTTCAGCCAAAGTTATGAAAAACGTGAAAGAGTCGACATAACATAACAAATTGGAACAAGACAGGAGATAGTGTCTAGTGTTCAAAGAGATTGGTCTATTTTGTGGTTTGATGTTCTTGCTCAGTTCAATGCTATTGTTTTGTTTTGTTTTCCCTTTTTCTTTTTCAGATAGTCAATGTTCTATTTCAACCCATTGTTGAGATGGTTTTTGAGGCAGATTTAAGTTCATTTTTTAGGCTTAAGGTGGTAGCACTCCCCCACTAGTGTCGTCAGGTTGACTGACATATTCAGAGGACTAAGAGATCACGAGTGATAACACCCGACTGGCATGCTTCACATTCTGCATTATCTACGGAATCCTCTATTTCAGGGTTTTATGCCAAGCCCTTCTTCCCTGTTTCAGGGTTTTCCATATCCTTACAGTGACACCAATTTTTCTTTTACACTTCTGTATTTCCTCCAATTGTCTTGCCACCGTGTGTCTCTTCAGAAACTGAGCGGAGGAGAAGAATGTTATTCTCTCAATCAGATTGATATTTGCATCAATTGCGGTATTTGTCCAAATAGCATTTAACTCTCTGTCGTGAAGACTATCAAACAGCAGAGTGATTTGAAGAGTACCTGTCTAGATGACACAATAATGTACTCATGCAAATATTGTCTCTTTTCCCCCCCTACAGCTTTTACCGACAGATCCCCCAAAGAAGCCAGACCCAGTCACCTCAGAAACAGTCGTATTCTGGGGACTGCGGTTATGGCAAGTCATTGGTATCTTCTCTATGTTTATTCTAGCAGTCAGTAAGTATTTCTCTAAACCTGTCGTAGTAGTATATCTGCCAGACATTCAAGACTATTTATGAAATGAATATTTACATAAATATACAAATACCTAGCAATTTCACATCAAACCTCCATCTTCCAATTCCATTTATATAAATCACATTAGTAAAATGAATGTACAAATTAGTCAGTCAGTCAAGATACAATGCTTCAGCTCAGCTTTTTGTCTGCATAGTCCAACTAGTTTGCATACAGAACAGATAGATCGCATGATACATGGAAATGCATATCATTTGCTGAATTGTCATGATGGTTATTGTGAGGGAGGGCTCCAAATGGTCATGGTATTGTCGGTTTATGTTTGCTTTATCGACCACATGATGCATGGTTCAATAAGGGGTGGAGGAGGACAAAAGTACACAAGACAAAAATGACATTCTATTTTAGTCATAACTCATCGGACATCTAAACAGTAATAACTAAACCATGTCATGACAGAGACCGAATCAACAAAAAGGAAAGTAGTCTGATAATAGCTGATATTGAAGTGTCACTATACAGTAATATACAGTGAATTCCAAAAGTATTGGGACAGTGACCATTTTTTGTTGTTGTTTTGACTCTGTACTCCAGAACTTTGGATTTTAAATGATAGTCCTAAATGAATCGTGAACAATGATGAGTGAGAAAGTTAGACGCACACATATCATATCACGAAGACATGCTAACCTCTCACCAATACAGTTACATGGGAGGTTAGCATATTTTTTTGGGGGGGGGGGGTATGATATTTGTGCATCTGTAACTTTCTCACTCATCATTATTTACAATTCATTCAGGATTATCCGTAAACATGGTAGCATCCACATTAATGTAGAAGTGTTTAGAAACATATTATATTCTTATTCACAATAAAAGTGACTCCAAAATGGCACAGTACATTACTTACCATTAATTTCTATTGGGCACAAAATAATCTGAAACACAACCAAAACAAACAGCAAATGCATCCAACAAGTTTGTAGAGACACAACCTTGATGTAGTCATTGCGGGCTAAGAATGTGGGACCAAATACTTAACTTTTGACTACTTTAWTACACATAAGTGAATTTGTCCCAATATTTTAGGCCCCTTAAAATGAAGGGACTAAATACAAACGGTTCACCCGATATGGATGAACATACCTCAAAATTAAAGCTGATAGTTGCACTTTAACCTGAAATGAATGAAACATTGGATCATTTAAAATCCAAAGTGCTGGAGTACAGAGCCAAAGCAACAGAAAATGGTTCACTGTCCCAGTACTTTTGTAGCTCACTGTAAATGCTAATAGCTGTAAAACTGTTATGCGACAGCGTTGTGACAGTAGTGTCTAGTTCAATACATATTCATATGTACTTCAGATACAAGCAACTAATATTCCACATGGGAAATACATTTATCTTTTATCTCTCTCTTTCTCGCCCACCTTCTCCATTTGCAAGTCATCACCCTATGCTGCATCTTCAAATGCCGTATCCCCAGGACGAAGAAGGAGATTGAGGCGCGACATGCTCAGAGAGTAGCAGCTAAGGACTACGCCAACACACTGGAGACTGTGCCTCCTCTCAACGAGCTCACAGAGATCCCAGGAGGTAAGTGATGCACTTCTCAGACCCTCTCTACCTCAACAACAGTGCGATGCACATTTTAGGACATCCCTACTCCCTATGACAAAAGTCTCTAGGACATAGGTGTGGTGTACATTTTAGGACATCCCTTCTGCCTATGACAGAAGTCCCTGGGAGGTAGGTGCAGTGTACATTTTAGGAAATCCCTATTGCCTATGACAACAGTTCCTGGGAGATAGGTGTGGTGTACATTTTAGGACATCCCTACTCCCTATGACAAAAGTCCCTACTCCCAGCTTCCTATGAACTTTAGCACTTTTTTAAAATCCACAGCAAGGCTAGATTAAAGTGTGAGACTTTATTTTTAATTTGTAACATTTATCTTCCATTAGTAAGCACCTCAACTAGAGATGTGTGCACCTTTTATTTACTTACTCTACTCTAAGAACTACCCTGTTTTTGATTTCAGAGAGTTTTTCAAAGGAGAGTAGACAGGGAACTGCTGGGTGAGTTTTATATGCTATTGATGAAATGTCACCTGCTAGGGTTTTTGATAAAGTAGGAGATCAGTAGCAGCTTGACACGGTTTTAACACGAATGGGCCCCTGACAGCTTTTGTATTCATTAGTTTGAATGTTTCTCTCAGATTTCAACACATTATGCTAATGGCTCATCACATTCTAACCATGCAGAGCTAAGATATATTTTTCTCTTAAATAAGGATATTTAGACCTTGAGACAATTGAGACATGGATTGTTTATTGTGTGCCATTCAGAGGGTGAATGGGCAAGACAAATAATGTATCAGTTTGTACCAGTTTGAGTGTGTCAAGAACTGCAACGCTGCTGGGTTTCCTGTGTGTATCAAGAATGGTCCACCACCCAAAGGACATCCAGCCAACTGGACACAATAGTGGGAAGCAATGGGCCAGTGGAATGTTTTCGACACCTTGTAGAGTCCATACCCAGACGAATTGAGGCTGTTCTGAGGACAAAAGGGGGTGCAACTCAATACTAACAAGGTGTTCCTAATG
This sequence comes from Salvelinus sp. IW2-2015, assembly GCF_002910315.2. Lineage (NCBI taxonomy): Eukaryota > Metazoa > Chordata > Actinopteri > Salmoniformes > Salmonidae > Salvelinus > Salvelinus sp. IW2-2015. Next base: position 12,496,491 of record NC_036859.1, on the reverse strand, counting down.
TTTTGTACACTGTGCACAAATAATATATGCCATTTAGCACACACATATGTCAAAAGCGACTTATACCATACCCAGACCAGATGCGCGCGTGCGGCATCATGCGCAAATTGATTTTGTCCCTACACACCAAATGTGATCACGACACACAGGTTGAAATATCAAAACAAACTCTGAACCAATTATATTAATTTGGGTACAGGTCGAAAAGCATTAAACATTTATGGCAATTTAGCTAGCTAGCTTGCAGTTGCTAGCTAATTTGTCCTATTTAGCTAGCTTGTTGTTGCTAGCTAATTTGTCGTGGGATATAAATGTTGAGTTGTTATTTTACCTGAAATGCACAAGGTCCTCTACTCCGACAATTAATCCACACATAAAACGGTCAACCGAATCGTTTCTAGTCATCTCTCCTCCTTCCAGGCTTTTTCTTCTTTGGACTATATATGGCGATTGGCATCTAACTTTCATAATAAGGTGAATTACCACAACCAACCTGTTCTTCTTTCAACCACCCACATGGGTATAACCAATGAGGAGATGGCACGTGGGTATCTGCTTCTATAAACCAATGAGGAGATGGGAAAGGCAGGACTTGCACCACGTTCAGTGTCACAAATAGAACTGACTTCTATTTTAGCAACGCAGATGCCCGTTGGCACGCGCGAGCAGTGTTGGTGCAATGATTGAATAACATGTACCGTATGTGTAAATTTATTTTGCAACACTTGCGCACGCGACGCTAGCCGTGTGGTCAGCATGAAAGTCATGCGTGCATACATTTTACAGATGGGTGGTCCCGGAAATTGATCCAACTATCCTGATGTTGGAAGCACCATGCTCTACAAACTGAGCTACAGAGGACCACATGAATATAGGATATCTATACATCCATTGGCTTTACAGTATATCTTTAACTATAGTGCCTCTATGTCAGTGTCTGTCTCTTCCTTTTCAACGGTTCTAACTTTCATGCCTTCTCTTTGACTTCTTCCTCCTTCAATCTTTCATCTTCCAACCCTATCCCTTCCCTTTGACCTGTACCTTCCTCTCAAAACCCTTTCTTTCATCCTCTCTTCCTTGTGTTCTTCCCTTTCCTTCCTCTTCTTCCACCTCCCTCTCCTCCCTCTCTTCATCCTCCCTATTTTCCTCCCCCTCCCCCTCCTCCCTCTCTTCCTCTTCATCCTGTCCCTCCAGCTCTCCCGGACACTGCGTCCCTCCCGACGGTCTCTGAGCAGGTCCAGGCTCGCAGCGCCAGCAGCAGCCAGCTCCCAGTGGTGAGAGAGGAGGAGGAGCTCACTGGCCCCCTCACTCAGCCCGAGACGGGATGACATTCCTCCCTCCTCCTCTCTCCTTTCCCCCCTCACTCAGCCTGAGACTGGATTTACCTCCCTCCTTTTCCTCTTCCTTATCTCTTCTCACCTTCCCTCTCTCCACATTCCTATTTATATTCTGACAAAGAGGGCAATCCACTAGAGGGAACATTGGAACATGCAGCTTAGGATTCAGTGAATCACAGAAAAGCATTGAATAGCTGAATAGAATAGTTAACTTAATAGATCAGCGTGCATCGCTACTTCCTAGAAAGAATGGCATAGACATTGTGGAGAATGTTGCCTGCTGATGAGTAATAGTTGCATGTGTTACGTACTTCAAATGCTCTTTGTTGACATACTCATCCTTGTCGATAGCACATTGATTGTACATTGGACACAGAACTGCAAGTCCATTATTTGGTAGGCAAATGTGGATGATGAAAAAGTAGAGATGAATCTTAAGGCTTCTGACGTTGATGTTGCATGTCTACGGCTGTCATTCGTTGTTTTTTCATTCCTCTCTTTCTCCTTCTCTGACTCAATCTGTAATCTTGGCTTTGTATAAATATATCTATGATCTTTTATGTATGCTTATACAGTAACATCCATGACAACCAACCCTGGTCCTGGAGAGCTACAAGGTACACAGGCTTTTTCTCTCAACCTTGCACCAACAATGTCTTAATTATTAGTTGAATCGCATGTTTTAGTATGGGGGAAAAATGCCTGCACACCATGTCAAGTTCATCCATGTCTAAGGTTGGTTTTCACTGACATACTGTACTTGTCATTTATCTCTGTTTTTCTGTCTGATCCAGGTGGGTGTGTTTCTGTACATGCCATCTGTCCTCTTGAAGTATCACACAGGCTTACATGGACATACATAGGTCTGGAATATCAAATCAAAATCAAATCCAATTTGATTTGTCACGTGTCGAATACAACAGGTGTAAACCTTACAGTGAAATGCTTACTTACAAGCCATTAATCAACAATGCAGTTTTAAGAAAAACAAGTGTTAAGTAAAAAATAGATAAGTAAAACATTTAAATAAATAGTTAAAGAGCAGCAGTAAAAATAACAGTAGCGAGGCTATATACAGGGGGTACCGGTACAGCGTCAATGTGCAGGGGTACAGGTTAGTTGAGGTAATTGAGGTAATATGTACATATAGGTAGAGTTAAAGTGACTATGCATAGATAATAATCAGAGAGTAGCAGCAGCGTAAAAGAGGGGAGTGGGGGGGCAATGCAAATAGTCTGGGTAGCAATTTGATTAGCTGTTCATGAGTCTTACGGGGTAGAAGCCTTTTGGACCTAGACTTGGCGCTCAGCTACCGCTTGCCGTGCGATAGCAGAGAGAACAGTCTATGACTAGGGTGGCTGGAGTCTTTGACAATTTTTAGGGCCTTCCTCTGACACCGCCTGGTATAGAGGTCCTGGATGGCAGGAAACTTGGCCCCAGTGATGTACTGGGCCATACGCACTACCCTCTGCAGTGCCTTGCGGTCGGAGACCGAGAAGTTGCCTTGCCAAGCAGTGATGCAACCTGCCAGGATGCTCTCGATGGTGCAGCTGTAGAACATTTTGAGGATCTGAGGACCCATGCCAAATCTTTTCAGTCTCCTGTGGGGGAATAGACTTTGTCGTGTCCTTTTCACGARTGTCTTGGTGTGTTTAGACCATAATAGTTTGTTGGTGATGTGGACACCAAGGAACTTTAAGCTCTCAACCTGCTCCACTACAGCCCTGTCAATGAGAATGGGGGCATGCTCGATCCTCCTTTTCCTGTAGTCCACAATCCTCTCCTTTGTCTTGATCACATTGAGGGAGAGGTTGTTATTCTGGCACCACATGGCCAGGTCTCTGACCTCCTCCCTATAGGCTGTCTCATCATTGTCGGTGACCACTGTTGTGTCGCCGGCAAACTTAATGATGGTGTTGGAGTCGTGCCTGGCCATGCAGTCATGGGTGAACAGGGAGTACAGGAGGGGTCTGTATTATTATTTTACAATTATTATGGATAAAATGTATTTTGGGACTGACTGTGTATTGGGATTACTACCATAATGAGCGTGTCAGTCAGAGACAAGCTTAATCCATTAGAGAAATCATAATCTATGTGAAAGAGTACATAATGTCACATCCAGCTGTATATTATAATGCAGAATCAGGGGATACTGGCGTTAATATGCATTTATTTCCGCAGCAAAACCTCTGCCGTGAACTTATAAGTATCAACCATGTGCTGAGAGAGAGAGTGAAAGGGAGAGAGTGAAAGGGAGAGAGCGAAAGGGAGAGAGCGAAAGGGAGAGAGAGAGTGGAGAGAGCGAGAAAGAGGGTGTCTGGCATTTATAAAGGAAAAGGATAAACAGATATGCTTTATAATCGTAGAGACTCATGAACCCCACACAGCTGTTTACCCCTGGATTCATCCACAAGAGATAGTGAATTTTCCAGCAAATAGTAAGTGTACCAGGGCCCCCTTCCACTAATTAAGTAATGAGTGAAGTATGCAATTTAAAATATGCAACTCTGTAACGCCTGACGTGATAGCTACGTGCTGCTGTGTGCAAGTATTTGTGGAGAGAGTGTATGCAAATATCCTGGCCATATAATCCAACATATTATTGAGAATATATTCAGTTAGAAACAGAAACAGTTATTACTATATACTTGTGGTTATTGCATCTCCTGATCAATAKGATTCCATTCTGGGCATTGACAACAATGTTTAACTGAATAATTCATCTACAACAAAGTGTCTCTGAGAACACTGACATAACTTCACTCTCAGATGTTTTACTCACCACTTTACCTACATGACCTAAAAACAATATTGTTTCAGACAGCCTGGATAAAAGTGATAATGTCTGTGAGAACATTTGACATTCCTAGGAGATGGTAGAGCAAATGCCGGACAGGAGGCAACGCTGAGGGGAGGACTAGGGACGAAGTGCAACTTCCCACCCCCAATTCTTTGTCATATGGATAAAGCTATTAAAATGAACAGTAGACATTGTTCCAGCCCACTTTGATCTGTCATGCTCTGAGTTGTGTCAGTTCTCTAGTGGTTCAAGAGCCTCCTGAGGCAGTCTGTCAGACAGGGCCCACTTAGAACTGACTGATGCAACCTTCTCACTTCCTCACACCTTTCTCTATACAGTAAGAGAGATGCAGGAAGGACGGACGGACAGGCACGCATACATATGCACAAGCACAAACACACGCAGGCACYCATGTATAGTCACAGATCCACACGCACACATTTCTTACACATCTCAGTCCCACACAGAGGCGTAGGGTCATCAGAGAGATGACATGTTACCCCAGGAAACCCAATGCAGGTGTAAAAAGTCTATACTTCACTCCAGGATACCCATTAAGGGCGGCGGTATCTATAGAAACAAGGTTGCCATATTCATGTCAGGGGTTATTGCATTTCTATTTTAGTTGTTGTGTGTTCCACTTGGATTTAGTAGCGTCTATGAACAACATGATTATGAAGCCACGCATGTGTGAAAGCGTGTATACTTACTGTATTTCAAATGTATGTAGTTCCGTCCTTGTGGTGTACTTGTCTATTAATGTTCTGTACTATGTCATGTTTTTTGTTTTCTGTGGACCCCAGGAAGAGTAGCTGCTGCTTWAGCAGTAGCTAATGGGGGAGCCTAATAAAATACTAATTCTGAGGGTTATTCTGGTTGCCAAACGATATCCTCATGCGTAGAGGGGTCAGGAGTGTGAGCGTGCATGTTGCACCTCAGCCTCCGCCGCACTGAACATCACCACCAGGGAGTGTGTTTTGTGTGAGTGTGTGTCTTCTCGGATTGAGAAAATAACACCATCAGCGAGAGGAGTCGTAGCCTTGGGACGTCACAGCGGGATGGAGGACGAGAAAGTGGTCAAAATTGACATCAAGTGGCTTGACTCTATTTACACGGTAATTACATGGGCTGGTACAGTGGAACTGAACATGTGGGTAGAGGGTACACACAGTGGATTGTATTTGACTGTTTGCGCAATTTGATGGATTTTGTAGTTCATTCATCTGAAATCTAAAGCAATAATTCTGGGGTGAGAGGAGGCGGTAATTCGTTTGAGTGTGTTCATGAATCTAAAATGATGTGTGTTACACATTCCACAGATGGGTATTACAGATAATATTTTCTAGTCAGAATTTAACAATGTACTTACTCTACCCTGTACCCATGTAAGGTACAGTATCAACACAAAATTAAACGAGACACTTAATGTGAAGCGTTACCCAAAAGGGTTATGTCTACACTCTCTAGTGCAATGTTTCCCAACTCCTGTTCTTGTGTGTGTCTTATACCCTCAACAGCACACATTTTTGTTGTAGCKCCAGACAACTTGTCAACTAATCATCAAGCCCTCAACGAGTTGAATCAGGTGAGCTTGTCCTGGACTACAACAAAAATGTATGCTGTTGGGGGTACTGGTGGACTGGAGTTGGGAACCACTGCTCTAGTGGTGATGTAAAAAGACAGTCACCCCTGCTTCCCTAGAAGCGGTTCCCTTGCCTGCCTGGCCTATTTAGTGTCTACAGATGTCTGCCCCTGCTACTGTACTAAGAAGGTGTGGTAAAAAGCAGCAGTATCATCTCCCTCTCAGCAGTGGTTCTCCCTAGAGCAGGAACTAGCACACTGGGGGTTCACCATGGGTGTCATGGAGGGGAGGAAGGGAGGCATGGGCAGAAATCCTCACAGCTCTAGATTGTGACAAGTGGGAGCTGTTGAATTTCTCATTGTAGAAGTCCTCTCATGCCTGGAGGGGATGTTGTAAGACATGCACACAGTCTCGGTCTTAATGCTGTTTCAAATGCTTGGTTGTAACTGATTGCATGTAAACCTCTATCTCCAAATTATGTTTGCCTTAGAAAAAAATGATATCCACATACATGTGTATGGATATGCTGGATTACGGGAAGGGATATACCCATCTACCTTTTCAATGATTTCTCTATATTTTAGATCTATTTGCTTTGCAGTAAAGTCTCATTCCTTGACTTGTGTTCACCTTACATTTCAATTCGTTCTCAGAGGTGGAGCAAACAAAACTCATTGCATAGAACAAACATGGTTATTTTGATGTTGTGCAGTAGAGGCCATCTAGATTGTGATGTTTGTCATTATCAATCACCAGGATTATGAAATCCTGTGAAGGGCAGCGTGCCTATAGTCCTTTACAGCCTTCTGGTAGATTGAAACTTTCATTCATCAAATATTTGTCGATTTCAAATCCCCATAATTTGTTTCCCAACCAGCCCAGTACACTTATGAAACCTCATTAGCAGAAAAAATAGGCTACGTTCATTAGAATGTAGAGAGACAGATGCACATTCATTAAAACACTATGACCCACTTTTCCGGGATTATATATTTTGCTTACCACATATTATTGCAGGAAGGGGTCTTGATGATAACAAACATTGTTGTCGCGGCCTCCAAGTGATTGTTTCCCCTTGTGCTTTTGTCCTCCCTCCAGCTGTAGTTGTGGTGAAAAAAGAAGAGGTGACAACAGTCTCAGGAAAAGTGGACGGTGAAAAGGGGGGAAAGAAGACCAAGGAGAAGAAAGAGGGCAAGGGTGCCAATGAGGGAAAGGATGATGAAAAGGAGGGATCTGCTAACAAAAAAGGAGAAAAAGGGGAAAAGGGGGAAAAAGGGGGAGGAAAGAAAGGAGAAGCAAGTGAAGGAAAAGGGAAGAAGAGTAGAGAAGGGGAGAAAGGAGGGGGTGATAAAGGAGGAGGTGCAAAAGGAGGTGCTAAGGGGGGAGCCAAGAAACCTCCTTCGAAAAAGTAAACACTGGATCGGGAAACACAAATTGTGCTAAACAACTTTTCATAAGTCATTTTTTTAGTTGTCAATTTTGTATTTTTTTGTTTTTTTTAAATGATTGTATATAATGACAAAAAGTACATATTAACTATAAAACAATCTTTAACCCTTGTGTTGTCTTAAGGGTCAAAAATGACACGCCACTATTACCAGCAGAGAGAACCCCCGAAATGATCTTTTTTCAACTTGAAATTTGATTACTTTTCCTAAGAAAAAGTGAAACATTGTCTTTGTTCATATTTCCATGAAAGCTGTACACCACCAGGGTACAAAGATTGTCTTAGGGGCAATTTTTACCCTGCAGTTATAAAATAATTTACACACCACAAAAACCACAAAGACACACACACACACACACACACACACACACACACACACACACACACACACACACACACACACACACACACCACACACACACACCCACACACACACACACACACACACACACACACACACACACAACACACACACACACACACACACACACACACACTGAGATTGTGTACTACTGATTAACTCAGACAAAACTAAAACGTTCTTGTGCATGTGCAGCATCTCCCCTCCACGTCACCACACATGACTCAAGTTCACAGACAAAATAAAAACTATTTCTTGAAAGCATTGTTTACTAATGGGGAATGCAGTCAGAGACTATAAAGGTGCTGCAGATGACAGCCCCCCAGTTCTATCTTGCTGAAGCCATAAGTGCACGTTTCAGCGCCCAACAGGTCGTAGATCAGATTTTTTCAGATGTCCAGGAGGAACAAGAGAACAATGATTTAGAAGAGGAAAGAGGTATCTGAAGAAGAAGATGGGGAAGAATACAACCCAGAGCATGATGCATCATCTTCAGATGAAGAAGAAATCCCCCAAGCTGAAAGTGAGACATTTCTGTCAAACAGCAGCAAAATAACATGGTCCTTGTCACCATATGACAACCAGGAAGGATGGCAGCACAAAAGTCATAAGGATGACCCCAGGGCACACAAGACATGCAGTTGCCCACGCCCATGACATCGCCTCAACATCTTACATGTTCATCACGCCAGCCATCGAAAAAATTAGCCTGGAGATTACAAATTTGGAGGGTTTCCGTAAATATGGAGACAACTGGAAAAGGATGGATGAGATTGACCTGCATGCCTACACAGGGCTGCTAGGAGTGTGTATAGGTCCCAAGGCGAGGCTACATGTAGTCTCTGGGATGCAGAGTGTGGAAGGGTGATTTTCAGGACTTAGGACCTGAGCCCGAGGACCATGCCTCAGGACTACCTGGCATGATGACTCCTTACTGTCCTCAGTCCACCTGGCCGTGCTGCTGCTCCAGTTTCAACTGTTTCTGCCTGCGGCTATTGAACCCTGACCTGTTCACCGGACGTGCTACCTGTCCCAGACACTGCTGTTTTCAACTCTCTAGAGACAGCAGGAGCGGTAGAGATACTCTTAATGATCGGCTATGAAAAGCCAACTGACATTACTCCTGAGGTGCTGACTTGTTGCACCCTCGACAACTACTGTGATTATTATTATTTGACCATGCGGTCATTTATGAACATTTGAACATCTTGGCCATGTTCTGTTATAAATCTCCACCCGGCAGAGCCAGAAGAGGACTGGCCACCCCTCATAGCCTGGTTCCTCTCTAGGTTTCTTCCTAGGTTTTGGCCTTTCTAGGGAGTTTTTCCTAGCCACCGTGCTTCTACACCTGCATTGCTTGCTGTTTGGGGTTTTAGGCTGGGTTTCTGTACAGCACTTTGAGATATCAGCTGATGTAAGAAGGGCAATATAAATCAATTAGATTTTTCAGTGCCACGATGCCACTGAAAGTCTTTCACACTTTCTCAAGAATGCTACGATTTGATAACCGCGAGTCAAGACCTTGCAAGATGTGTGGGAGACAAACTGGCGGCCATAAGAGAGGTCTGGGAGAAGTGGGTGGAGCGTCTACCATACCTCTACAACTGGGCCTGAGGTAACAGTGGATGAGCTACTGGTTCCATTCTTCTGTAATATAAGTGATTTTCACTGTTAATTGTATTATGTATTGCTGTAATATCATTGATGTATGTGATTGTTTTCTGTGACACTGATACTAATTACTGATAGTAATCTCCTTTGTCAAAAGGTCGCTGTCCTTTCCAGCAGTATATGCCCAGCAAGCCAGCAAAGTATGGCATCAAGATACGGGTGGCCTGTGACACACAATCCAGCTACGCTTGAAAGATGCAAATCTACACAGGGAAGCCGACCAGTGGAGGCCCAGACAAGAACCATGGGATGAGGGTTGTGCTCGATGTGACAGATGGACTGAGGGGGCACAATGTCTTATGAACTCAGCCAGCAGCTAATGAAGAGGAAGATCACCATGGTTGGCACAGTTAGAAAGAACAAGCCTGAGCTCCGCCCTGCACTCCTCATAAACAAGGGGGAGAGAGGCCTTCTCATCAAAGTTTGCCTTCACCCCCACCACCACTCTAGTTTCTTACCTCCCAAAGAGGAACAAGAATGTGGTCCTCCTGAGCACACTGCACAAAACGGCTGAGATCAGTGATCGTGAGGACAGCCACCATCCTGGACTACAACCACAACAAAGGAGGCGTGGACAACCTGGACAAGGTGATTGGAACTTACAGCTGCAGGAGGATGACTGCCCGCTGGCCCCTGGTCATCTTCCATAACATCATTGATGTGTCCTCATACAATGCCTTTGTGATATGGAACAAGATCAACCTACCTGGATGCCTGATAAGCAGAACAAGAGGAGGGTGTTCCTGGAGCAGCTGGGAAAGGCACTTGTAACCCCACATATTCAAAGACGGGAGCGCCTCAACCGCACAGCAGCCTCTGCAGCGCTTGTGGAAGTTGTTCAGGGAGCTGAATCTTGTCCTGATCCACCTGAGGCTGCAGCTGGGGCAGGCAAGAAGAGGAGATGCCAATTCTGCCCCCCAAAGGAGTACTGCAAAACAAATACTATGTTCTGCACATGTGAGAAATACATCTGTAAAGTCCATGCGCACACACTTGTATGCTCTCCTACATGTGCTAATTAGTTGATTGATTTATGTTCTTCACGTTTTTGTTTTGTATCTATTATCTTATTTTATTCTTATTTATTGTTGTTTATACACCTTGTGGGTGTGGGAAATGGTCAAAAAAAATGGGAGACGACTAGCATTTTGTAGTTGAATTCCTCATTGTACAGTATATAAGAATATATCACTATGTTGCCCAAAAAGTTAAGACTTAGTTTCCCTTCAATAAAATGCATTCAAAACTACTTTCTGCACATTTCTGCTACTTTRTTAGGCTATACAAGTGCTATCTCTTGCTACAAAAAATATGTTTACACCTATGCAGTACCTTTAGTAATAATAATAAACCTTTACTTTATTAAAGAATACAATTATGAAAGGTGTGTTGTAATAAAAATGAGTGGTGTCCACAGATTAAATGCAGTCTTTCTGCATTGTGAAGAGGGAAAACCCAGATATTCACAAAGTTTGTGATGAACGACAGGTTGTTTCTTCATGCATAATAGATTTGGGGTTTAAAATTCAAATAAGCTGCTTTATTTTAGGGGTTTAGTGAAGGCGGGTCATTTTTTACCCTAAGGACAAGGGGAGTATACAGAATGTTAAGACTACAGAAGGGTTAAACTGTATTTACTTACATTGTTCTTGATCAACAAGAACATAATTAGTATGGGATTGGATTCATGGTGCAAATTCAATGGACACTTAAATCGACAATAGAATTGTACATTTTAATGTCTTATTCACAATACAATGATGAACATCAGACTGAAAAACATTTATCTTAAAACCACGTTTACATTTACAACATTGACTTCACACAAACGACATGGAGTGAAATCAACCAAGTATGGTGTCCTATTTCAAACAAAACAGTCACACCCTCTCCACACATGGCAAATACAGTAGACTATTAACACAAAATACCAACTCCTATCTCTCTGAGGACAGATACATTTGCAATATGAGATAAATAAAAAACAACGAAAATATCATAGGTGATATTATATACTTCCATGAGAGGTAAATAAAAAGAAATGTGTACAATATTATCTCTGTAAAGTAATGGCCTTTTTACATAATCGAATTCAAAAACACAATCAATTTACATGATACAATCAATATGAAATGGAATAGGGTATTAAAGTGTGCATAAATCTACAAATGTTTGTTTGAAATGATATTTTCCCATCAACACTGGTTCTAGTGTCGCCTCCTCCTAAACAAACACGGACAGTTAAAAGCCAGACTAGCGTATCTACTATACACAATACTACSAAGCTTATTTACTAGTGGCATGTTCGTTGGCTGTAGGTGGGTGTAAGAACCACTGTATAAGAAAATGTGAATATTCTACTTTATTTTTTATTTCCTTGTTGGCTTAGATGGCATCTTTTGGTAACACGTTCTCTAATAGTATCCTTATATCACGCTTACATGTACAGTTGAAGTCGGAAGTTTACATACACTTAYGTTGGAGTCATTGGAACTCGTTTTTCAACCACTCCACACATTTCTTGTTAACAAACTATAGTTTTGGCAAGTCAGTTAAGACATCTACTTTGTGCATGACACAAGTCATTTTACAACAATTGTTTACAGACAGATTATTTCACTGTATCACAATTCCAGTGGGTCAGAAGTTTACATACACTAAGTTGACTGCCTTTAAACAGCTTGGAAAATTCCAGAAAATGATGTCATGGCTTTAGAAGCTTCTGATAGGCTAATTGACATAATTTGAGTCAATTGGAGATGTACCTGTGGATGTATTTCAAGGCCTACCTTCAAACTCAGTGCCTCTTTGCTTGACATCATGGGAAAATCAAAAGAAATTAGCCAAGACCTCAGAAAATAAATTGGAGACCTCCACAAGTCTGGTTCATCCTTGGGAGCAAATTCCAAACGCCTGAAGGTACCACGTTCATCTGTACAAACAATAGTACGCAAGTATAAACACCATGGGACCACGCAGCAGTCATACCGCTCAGGAAGGAGCTCCTAGAGATGAATGTCTCCTAGAGATGAATGTACTTTGGTGAGAAAAGTGCGTATCAATCCCAGAACAACAGCAAAGGACCTTGTGAAGATGCTGGAGGAAACAGGAACAAAAGGTATCTATATCCACAGTAAAATGAGACCTATATTGACAAAACCTGAAAGGCCGCTCATCAAGGAAGAAGCCACTGCTCCAAAACCGAGATAAAAAAAGACAGACTACGGTTTGCAACTGCACATGGGGACAAAGATCATACTTTTTGGAGAAATGTCCTCTGGTCTGATGAAACAAAAATAGAACTGTTTGGCCATAATGATCATCGTTATATTTGGAGGAGAAAGGGGAACGCTTGCAACCCGTAGAACACCTTCCCAACCGTGAAGCACGGGGGTGGTAGCATCATGTTGTGGGGGTGCTTTGCTGCAGGAGGGACTGGTGCACTTCACAAAATAAAATGGCATCATGAGGTTGGAAAATTATGTGGATATATTGAAGCAACATCTCAAGACATCAGTCAGGAAGTTAAAGCTTGGTCACAAATGGGTCTTCCAAATGGACAATGACCCCAAGCCGACTTTTAAAGTTGTGGCAAATTGCTTAAGTACAACAAAGTCAAGGTATTGGAGTGGTCATTACAAAGCCCTGACCTCAATCCTATAGGAAATTTGTGGGCAGAACTGAAAAAGCATGTACGAGCAAGGAGGCCTACAAACCTGACTCAGTTACACCAGCTCTGTCAGGAGGAATGGGCCAAAATCCACCCAACTTATTGTGGGAAGCTTGTGGAAGGCTACCCGAAACGTTTGACCCAAGTTAAACAATTTAAAGGCAATGCTACCAAATACTAATTGAGTGTATGTAAACTTCTGACCCACTGGGAATGTGATGAAATAAATAAAAGCTGAAATAAATCATTCTCTCTACTATTATTCTGACATTTCACATTCTTAAAATAAAGTGGTGATCCTAACTGACCTAAGACAGGGAATTTTTACGAGGATTAAATGTCAGGAATTGTGAAAAACTGAGTTTAAATGTATTCGGCTAAGGTGTATGTAAACTTCCGACTTCAACTGTATATCACGCAACAGAACTTTGTAAGGCAGAAAACGAACTCTGCCTCTATATTTATCTGGTGTAAAAGGTAATGTGCCCTAACCATATAAGACCATGACAATAAATAGGAAACCACAAAGATTAGGAATGAAATGTACATTTGGAGGGAAGGTTTGAACCGTATATGCCTGGCCGCATATAGCCTGGCCGCTCAGACTAGAAGTAACATAGTAAACGTAAATGTGTTACTCTAAAAATGAAAGGGAAAGATGTGGGAGTATAATGCAAACATCTTGCAACCCAAAGGTTGCGTGTTCCAATCACATCAGACAACTTTCGCATTTTAGCTAATTAGTAACTTTGTAACTACAAAAAAAGGGGTTTTTCGGCTGTCCCCATAGGAGAACCCTTTTTGGTTCCAGGTAGAACCCATTTGGGTTCCATGTGGTAGAACCCTCTGTGAAAAGGGTTATACTTGGAAACCAAAAGGGTTCTACCTGGAACCAAAAAAAGGTTTTCCAAAAGGGTTCTCCTAATAAATACATATCATACTAAAATGGAGGAACACAAATGTACGTTTACTATGTTAAGTCAACCCTTGAAACAATGTGGAAATATTGGGATGGATAGGAATGAAACCTACTGTACATGAACTATTTAGACAGATAAGGTTGAAACATAAAGTATTGGAACTGTGACATCTTTAGACATAGCCTGGTGCTCCAGTCTGTTTGTGCGTTTAGTCAACTCCTCTGTGTGTTTGTTTATTTTCATGCCAAACACGAGGCATGACAATGATAGAAGCATTGGCTACAGCACATAGAGTATAGGACAAGGCTACTTTTACAGAGCGTAAAGACACAAATACTGGTTCTGTGACAAACTAACTAACAAACAAATGATTTTAATCCTTCAATTCCCCCTGAGAACATTGGCTGGAAAACGAACTGCTATGTGATGGAACGGAACTTGCTGGGGTATTTCAAATCAAAATCAAATTTGATTTGTCACATGCTTTGTAAACAACACGTTTAGACTAACAGTGAAATGGTTACTTACGGGACCTTCATAACAATGCAGAGAGAGAGAAAAAATAATACATAAAATAAATATACAGTATATATATATATATATTTATAAAGTGTAACTAGACATATTTTCACAAAAGTTTCTTGAGTGTAGAAATGTGGATATACAGTGGTGGGAGAGGAAACTGTAGGGTCAAAGTGCAATTTAGTTCTTGAATCAAATAATTATATGCGAGTGTAAATAACCGTCTAATGTTCTGTCAATACCTTTGTTAGGCATTCTACTGAAATCTTATTTTAACGGTCCTGATACATACAGTATTGTCCCTCACCTACAGTATATTCTCCAGTTTCTATACATTTAAGACTATATACAATATAACACATTTCAAATATCAAACGTCCCTTACATTTTTGAACAGTCTGTACAAGCATCAAATTATATTTAGAATACATTTCCATGACCCTTAATGCTATTTTAGCTCACAACTAGAATGGATTTTTATCATCATTGTAAACATTGTGACCTCTATGCAAATGCATACATACTGTACATACAAAAAGAGCAGCATAACACTTGACCATATAAAACAACAGTTGTGTGCTATTTAGTTCTGGTGTTCCTTCATACCGTCTCTTCACGAGTCTCCTATGGAATTCTTCCTTGGAATTTTCCTGTGAAATTTGAGAATTCCTTGGAAATCCTCATTTAAATAACATTTTATTTCGAAAATGTAACTGTTTGCTGCACCCTGAGTTTTGGAGGGTGCCTCCCTTTGAAACGTTAATAAAAGTAGTTTGCTACAATTACAGTGCCTTCAGAAAGTATTCATACCTTTTGACCTTTTCCACACTTTGTTTTGTTACAACCTGAATTTAAACCGGATTAAATGTAGATTTTTCTGTCACTGGCGTACACACAATACCCCATAACATCAAAGTGGATTAATGTTTTTAGAAATGTTTACAAATTACTGGTAGATGGGTAAAAAAAAGCACACATTGAATATCCCTTTGAGCATGGTGAAGTTATTAATTACACTTTATATCGTGTATCAATGCACCCAGTCACTACAAAGATACAGGCGTCCTTCCTAACTCAGTTGCTGTAGAAGGAAGGAAACCACTCAGGGATTTCAGCATGAGGCCAATGGTGACTTTAAAACAGTTGCAGAGATTAATGGCTGTGATAGGAGAAAACTGAGGATGGATCAACAACATTGTAGTCACTACGCAATACTAACCTAATTGACAGAGTGAAAAGAAGGAAGCTTWTACAGGATAAAAAATATTCCAAAACATGCTTTCCTGTTTGCAACAAGGCACTAAAGTAATACTGCAAAAAAAGCAATAAACTTTCTGTCCTAAAAACAAAGTGTTGTGTTGGATTTGCCCCAAACATATCACTGAGTACCACTCTCCATATTTTCAAGCATACTGGTGGCTGCATCATGTTATGGGTATGTTTGTAATTGTTAAGGACTGGGGAGTTTTTCAGGATATAAAATAAATGGAATAGAGCTAAGCACAGGCAAAGTCTGAGAGGTAAACCTGGTTCAGTCTGCTTTCCACCAGACACAGAGATTAATTCACCTTTCAGCAGGACAATAACCTAAAATACAAGGCCAAATCTGAACTGGAATTGCTTACCAAGAAGACAATGAATGTTCCTGGGTGGCCGAGTTACAGTTTTGACTTAAATCTACTTGAAAATCTATGGCAAGTATTGAAAATGGTTGTGTTGCAACGATCAACAATACATTTGACAGTGTTTGAATCATTTTTAAAAGAATAATTGGCAAATATTGTACAATCCAGGTGTGCAAAGCCCTTAAGGGAAAGTTCCAGAAAGACTCACAGCTGTAATCGCTGTAAATTACATATTTCTGAATTTCATTTTCAATAAATAAGCAAAAATGTCTAAAAACTTGTTTTCAATTTGTCATTATGGGGTATATTGTGTAGATGGGTAAGATTTTGTATTTATTTAATCCATTTTAAATTCAGGCTGTAACACAACAAAATAAGTCAAGGGGTATGAATACTTCGGAAGGCACTGTACAGTATATAAAAGCTTATTTTTTTWAAATCCTCTTAACGCTGTCTCTCCCACTCCATTGATATGTTTCGGTTACTTTTGTGGCATTATATATTGTGAAACAGAATATTATCATTGAAGAATTGAATCATCAGAACATCATGGAAACCACAACCTTCCATAGTCATTACACTATTGAATATCAGGATTGTATCTTTTAAATAGCAAAAATAAAAACTGTACAAAAAGTTGATACTCATGGAGAAAAGTCTTCCATTGGCCTTCCTCCATATAAATCAACACTAGAAGCCAGCACAAATCTGAAACTACAGTACAGACTAGCTCAAACTGATGCACTAGAATGGTGAGTTTGGACTAGTACCTGAGTTTTATTCCCTTTTACATCAAAGTGGGTTAGGTTTTCTGAATTGACATCCATATTTCAAACCAATCGAAATGTAGTGAGATCTCCCTAACCATGCAGGCAGAGTCAACTGCAGCCAGGCATTTCCTCATATCACTAGGAGTTCCTAATGTAACAGATGTAAGCTASTGAGCTGTATGCTAACTTATCCATCCGCTACACTAACATAAGCTAACATGCTCCTGCCAGAATGAGGACCTACATATACTGTTAGACACCTTCAACCACAGGACCTGTCGACCATCACTGCTGTAGGTTTCAGACAGAGACATTAGCCTACTGTCCATCCACAGACCATTCATGATCCACACGTTTTATAATAGCTTTAGAATGTGAAAAAGCTACATCTGCAAGTTGGTTTTCATCAATTATAAAGTACCTGCTGCAACTCATTGAAGTCAGTGAAATAAAACAAAACAAATATGAATTTTTGTCCGTATGGCAGGTGGAAATAGTCTCAGAAAGAGCGGTGGTGTTTGCTACAGGACAATAGAGAAGGTGATTGTCTGTGTTGGTGGCTCACCTCAAACACTAAGGTACCCTTTTAGCCTTAAGCCTTTGTCCTCCAGTCCTTATCCACCCACTAAAATCCTGGCTCGATTCACAGGAGGAAAACTGGCAGTGTCGACGAAAGGCAGCCATCCTACTGTATAACATCCTGAGAATAATGACTGGTGCTATGTTCCATGACTCATTCCTACAGAGATCGTCCTCACAACGGAGGGGCTATTGACATGACTGTCTTTCACTAGAGGTCACATGAACGTCACATAACGGTCTCCCGCTCCTCCTCCACCACAGGCGAGGGTTTCTCCTCCTCAACAGAATGCGGTGGCGTGTTATCGGATAGCTGCTCCTCCTCGGGAATGTGTAACTCCTGTCCCGAGGAGGGGATAGAGTGCTCGGAGACGGAACCATTCTTCACATACCCCGGGAGGTTCCGGTGCCCGTTGACGGTGACTGGGGTCCCAAGGCGCGTGGTGAGATGGAGGGCCAGGGGCCCCCGGGCAGTGACGTTGGTTACACTGGTGTGAGACACCATAGGTCCATAACTATACGTGTTACTGCCACTACGGGCTTTACGTTTAAAGTCCAGCGCTAGTGTCCTCCTGCTCCAGGTTTTCTTAATTTCTGCCTGGACCTAAAGGAAGATGAAAAGAAATAAGATTGTCACTAAGTACATCTAAATCGACAGTGGCATATAATCAGGCACGTGCACAGATATGTGTCTACCTGTGGCCGAGCATCTTCCCCTTTGCCCTCCCACTCGTCAAGTACCCTTTTGTGTGGTGGTCTAACGTTTTTTAATACAGTTTAATTCGTTGTTGTTCTGAACCCACTGCTCCCAAGTCGTCAAGARGTCGTAAAGTTCGGCACCCCCCACCCATTGGTCTGGCCTGTACGGAGCTCATGTGCGCCTGGTATCCAAACATGCATGGCTCGTGATGCAGGTCACCGGTTGAGTGTGTGTGTAGCAAGCTACCTAGTTTAAATATAAACAGTACAGCATACCATTTGATTAACCCTTGATAACACTTGATTTACATCATCATCAATACCTGTCAGGTTGGCAGCAGCCCTTCATAATGTATTTCCTTATAGAARCATAGCCACAGGAAGGGTGCTGGAGGTGTTGCAGCACCCCCAATAAATTGAAATAATTTAGCCAGTTATAGAATTACTGCTGTCTGTTCAGAAATGTATGAAATAATTCAGAATAGCCCACTACACCATGAGTAGGCCTATAATTTAGCCAKAGAGGATCAATAGCTTATTTTAAAAAATTGCCTAGTTGTGGATTGTGTGTAGCCCAATAACAAGGCAGTCAGGAACACACGGCAAATCTGTCAGTGAACAGCATGCAGTCAAAACAGGCCTTTCACAATATTTCAAATACAAGTCGTGGGAAAACACAGGTTTGAAAGCAYATGGCTCCTGCTGAAAAGAGAAGAGTAATCTTTCAACTTCCAAATGGGCCTATTGAGTGAACATTGTTAACAAGAGACGTCATTGGGTGAGTCAGTGAAACTGGAAAGCTTTTTTAAGACTCTAATTTCCTCCRCATATTGTACCATATGCGTGTCTCCACACACCTAGGCCTCTCAGTCACTGTCAAAGTAGCTTGCCATTTTGATAATTTGTACAGTATTAAACATAATTCTGATAAAGTCTCCAGTCATGTAAAATGATGTAGAATTGCAGAAAATGCGTTTATAAAAAGGCACAAACTGTTTTCTGACCCTAGGCTACTAAAAATGTTCCCCATATGTGCAATTTCTGTGTGCACCTCTACTCTAGGCTACTTCTCTATGCCACTACGCAAATGTGATGATATGCATGCAATGCTTTATTATAGCCGCAATGTCATTTTTTTATGCGTTCCGGTACCTCAGAGCTCSCTAGGTGACCCCCCTCTCGCTCACTTTTTGTTCCTCCCAATAACAAATGATGCACTGAACACAGGTAGTCTAGACTCTAGTTAACCACCATATACTAAAATAACAATGAACATTAGGCTATATTATGAAGTTATTATTTAAGAGCATTGAAGATATAAATATTTTTTTTTTAGCAGATTTACATCAATAATCAGCTGATCGCCCTCTATTCCCAATGTCAATCATGCCTTCAAGAGGCACTGTAACTAACTTGCTTACAATGTGGGATGAGTAAGTGTGTTGCATATATAAATAAATAGACCTTTTTTCATTTTGAGAACCTGCCCCCTGAAAGGTCTGTGCACATCCCTGCATACAATAATTGAGTCTGAGTTTTTTTGTGTGCATACTGTGTGCATGCTGTGACTGCAATTAATCATGAGCATAATATTATAGATCAGGATTACATAGTGTCTTAAATAATATACTATAATCTATTAGGATTTCCTTACAGACATTTTCACAGATAAATCTTAATAAAATTGTTCAACGTTGTCCTTACCTCCCCATTGCAGAAACAATATATAATTGCCACAAAGAATCCCTGAAAAGAAGATAAACCATTATTACAAGTTTGCGTATGACTCAAAGTACACAGGTTGACCTGAGCATCTATCCAGAGCACTTTAGAAGAATGTCATGCAATCTAAAGTGACTATRCAAGTCATTGACACCAGCTGCTTACTCTGAAAACACTGAGCTGTGCAGCTCTCTCTAATTTTCCTCATAAAGGTTTAATCACAACTCAATACTTAATTATGTGTAGCACACCACTACAGCATATGCAGTGCCCCATAGTGGACTTTGGCCGATTGATATATCTCCTTTTTACAGTACTGTAGCAGCTCATCATTTCAGGTCCATTGCTGGCTGCCTGTGACTAAACCCACATGCAGTATAACATTATTGGGTTGTTCGTTCATTCATCCATGCTGTACAAGACCAGTCAGTACCTGGAATGAATTGAAGAGCATCTCGTAGTGCATCTGTATCTGCCAGGGGACTCCAGTTACCTCAGTATAAGGCATGGCCATGAACACTATGTAGTGAACGCCAAACAGTGGCATCAGGACCAAAGTAGACTTCAACAGTTTCCTGTGGAGGGAATGAATAATAGCAGTGATTCATTTTACATTTTCTGTGTGTGACAGTTGTCATGGGGAGATAAAATGTTATATTATAATAGACATTCACTGTATTATTCATTTTCTTACATACCTTATTAGTGACATGACTGCTCCACTTGGCACACTACGACATTTCAAAGTGGATATTTGGGTAATATTTTGTTGAGACGTTGATCAATGAGATGTCAACCTTTATTCACCCACTCAAAAAGACATCCAGCAGTTTGTTGAATTATCATGTTATCACTATGTTTTCAACCATCTAAATGCATAACCAAATTCCAATGGAAAAACTATGTAAGATGTTTGGTTTAGTTGTCATCTAAATATTTTATCACTGAGCTTTCAACCATTTAAAAGCACAACACAGTTCAGATATGTTGTATTTATACAACTTAATTAATCAATGTGCTTCCTCTAATAGCACAACCAAATGACCTGGATTGCAGCTGAGATAACATTAAAAGTACAGTGCAAGTGATCAATGCTGTTCGAGATTCTGCACAGATTATTATCGCAATTGTGAATATCTCCACAGACCTGCAACCGTTGCATGCTATCTTTAACATACACACTTTCTATGATTACATAAGAAGACTTATATAGTTACAGTAACCTCAACATGTGGCCATTGATGTGTTACTCATTTTAAAATTTAATAAATAGTGTTAAATTAGTTTCTAAGATAACTTTTAACAGTATTACAAAAGTAGTATTGAACTGTGTTTGGTTGACAACTCAACCAAATAGCAACATTTAAAAGAGATGCATCTAAATGATTGGCTAGTTTCATCTGAGCCACTGACTTAATCGTGTTCTTTAACTTTTATTTTTGGTTTAGTTGGTGACGTGAATACAACATATCATTTTTTAAAGTTGTTGACATGTTAATAGGCTATTTATATCTCTATGGGGTCAATTTCACGGCATATGTTTTGAATTCAAAATAAAATAAATTGTGAACATGAAAAATAAATATATATTTAAATATATATTACATATTTTCGAGGACGGGTGAAATAATGGATGTTGAAATCAAAAACCAAACAATTGAAAGCAAAATGTACAGAATTGTAAATAAAAGACATCAAAAGCAAAACCCCAAAACTTGTAAGCAAATCATTTTAAAGCGAGAGCAAAAAACTTTGGGACAAATTATTAAAAAATATTTGAATAACGAATGCAAAAATCATTTTCAGTTAAACTGTCCCCGCAACCAATCCTATTGAATAGATTTTGCCTACGCTTTCAATTGTTTGGTTTTTGATTTCAACATCCATTATTTCACCCGTCCTCAAAAATATGTTTACATTCTCATCTTTATTTTCATGTTCACGATTTATTTTATRTTGAATTCAATACATATGGCGTGAAATTGACCCCATACATCTCTATCAACCAAAAATCTAAGGTAAAGTATATGACGAAATCAAATTAAACTTGATTTAAAGTGCATTTAAAGTTTGATTTTATATTATTTAGTCCAATTCATTAATTTTGATATTTGGTTGAGATGGAGACGTAAATCTGACATATTTTACATTTGTAGACAAACTGGAATTAAAGCCAGACTAAGTAAGTGGCACAGATGGAACTATCAAAGCAGAGGACACAGTACATTTRCTTCAAATGTTTATATTTGGTTGCGTTGACAACCAAACACAATTCAATATCCAGTTRGTCTTCAAATTAATAATTGATATGTTGGATTCACTTCTCCATCTCAACCAAAGATCAAAGTTAAAGAATAGGACTAAATCAAATCAAAGAACTTAAAATGCACTTTAAATAAAGTTTGATTTGATTTACTGTAGTCCTATTCTTTATCTTTGACTTTTGGTTGAGATGGAGATGTGAATCCAACATATTCATTATAAACTTGTATATTACATTTGAAATCAACCAAAGCTTGAAACCCTAGGGGCTCTATTTTAACAAACCTAACGCAATGATGAATCTTAGCGCTGGCAGTAGCGCTCTAGCTTCAGGAGTGTGTCAGAAATATTTTAGCTAATTTCACAACAGGAATTATGGGTGCAGTAGCTGGCGGTGGCGCGAAAGAGCTGGGATTTGATGAATAAACAAGTTGTGGCTGTGTCGGGGCTTAACACCTCACTAGCCAATCAGAACGTGGTCCATGGCTTAATATGCGGATGCTTGTGTACTTGTGTATTTACGGTCTTTTATGTATTGTGTCGTCATTAACTCCAATTAGAATATTAGTCTGCTATAGCCTAGTTTGTTAAATAGCCTGCCTCATATTTGCTAAATATGTTGAACATGTTTGCAGTCCACATTTTTCTAATTGCATTATCAATATGGGAATACGTTGTTAAACATAGACTATAGCATTCACACTGATATATTGGCTAGGCCTACTGTAYATTGCAGTCTGGACATGCCAAACGTAGTTAATAAGCAAAATTAAATTCACTAAGCTATTGATAAGGCCTAAAAATACAGTGTATAATTATAATCAAATCCTAATAATAATGAAACAACAACCTGTCTTAAATAGGCTATGTCTAAATACAGTTACAGGCACCATAATTGCTTATATTGGGCATATACAACAAACAAGGCAACTTAGAATATGGATGGTTTTACGCACATGCAAACTTTTCACAGGAGCTGGACAAAGATCCAATATAAAGAGAAAGTGGGAATGTCCACTCACCAGTATACTGCTCCCAAATGTAATGTTATATAAATACCATGGAACCATCTTACAAATCATATTTGCATTTCTCCAGAAATAGACAATTGCATTGCCTTTGAGTTCTTAACATAAACACATGGACCGTTAATCTTTCTAATTAGTTTGGTCTTTAATCAAATTAAACAAAAAACAATTAATCCGTTTTTTTAAACAACAACAATATTTCTAAATAGGATCGGGTCAGAAGCATGATATAATAAATCACATCTCTCGTTCCATGAGCATAAGGCAATGTGTGCACACGTAGGCCTAAGGGCTTTTCGGCAGGCGGAATTGATGTCCTAGATAGTTCATTAAATAGTATACAGTAACCCTACAATAGGCCTAGTTATAACAAACATGTAGACAATCACGTTTTTATTGGTTTCAACATGCAAATATTCATCTACACACATTGCATTCACATTTTGAAAATGCACTGCATGTTCGAGCCATAGACAATTGGACATTGCCCAAACGTTGGAATAAGATTAGCCTCCCATCGCCGTTCATATGGCCCGTTAGTGACTTGGCCACGTCAAAGGTAAACAAACAAACCGGAAAATAGTCTAGGATACAAGCGGATTCAGCACCAAGGACAGCGATCAGAATTCCTGCGAGTTGACAGTTGAAAACAGATGAAAGTGCAAGGTGCTTTTTTAAAACAAAATGATAAACGAAAAACAATAAGCAGTCTATTGCAATAACGTCATCTTCCTAAAAAGACTTCCTACAGTCACTGACACCTTTCATTCAATGMGCATCGAACATAGGCCTAATGAGTCCAAACTTTTCACAGAAGCTGCATGGACAAAAATGATGTCCAATATAAATAATAAAATGGGAATGTCAGTTGACTGTTCTGATGTTTATGATATTTTAATAAAACATTGGCTATAGGCTACTGATTAAGATGTMCGCCTCCACTGGCAAAATCGATGCCATAACCAATCGCATTACCGACAAGTTTTTAGTGAGTCTTAAATATCACTAGTAGCGCTGCTTGAAATTGGCAKATTTTTAAGGACACACATCTKAAATATTTCCACCCCTCTCACCTCAGCGCAAGCAAGCTGATATAAGACAGGTAAATTACCAACCCTGGCACCAGGTTTGTAAATAGCAGAGTTCTGGCTTTTACAAGTTGAAATTGCCAAAGTGTGCGTTTGACACTAGTGTCGCCTTAACACCAGCCCTAGGACTATATTTATGCTCTATTTTTAGTTGAACCCTGGGTTAAATAGAAATAGTTTCATTAATGTGCTCTATTAAACATGCCCGTTGGAATGACTTTGATAGCAACAATGAACCTATTTAGTTATTAAATGATCTCTCAATAATCATTTCCATCTTTAAGTTTGTTAAAATCCTGGYTGGGAGACCAAAGGGATAGCTGTAGATAGAMCAACTCTCCAGTAAAAATCTGAAGTTGTTTCAAATGTATAAATTCAACATACGGTTTGTCTAGCTTGAAAAATGGTAACCATGATGACATAATCCTGTGGMTGAAATGTCACCTTCAAAACAACATTGARGACTTTTTGCAAARCCAATGTATTTTCCRCGTAAATTTCATMTCACAATACGTTGACAAATTACGCTGAAACAACGTTGARTTAACCAGTTTGRGCCCAGCGGTTGGTGGCATGTTTTGGTGTGATAAAGATTAAATACTTCTATCAGCATGCTGGAGATAACACAGAATACATCTGTAGGCTACCTTACAGTARATTTGTATTTGTATTTATTAAGGATCCCCATTAGATGCTGCCAAGGCAGCAGCTACTCTTCCTATAGTCCAGCAACATCAAGGCAGTTATATACAATTTAAAATATTACATGACATTACACTTCATAACACTTTTCACAACACATTAAGTGTGTTCCCTCAGGCAGTGACTCTATCACATATCTACAATACAAAATCCATGTGTAGTAAGCGTGTGTGTGAGTGTGTGTCTTATCATGTGTATTTGTGTGTGCCTGTGTGTCTCTTCACAGTTCCTGCTGTTCCATAAAGTGTTTTTTTCAGTTAAAAAAAAACTGATTCCACTGCTTGCATTAGTTACCTGATGTGAATAGAGTTCCATGTAGCCATGGCTCTATGTAGTACTGTGCACCTCCCATAGTCTGTTCTTGACTTGGGATTGTGAAGAGACCTTTGGTGGCATGTCTTGTGGGGTATGCATGGGTGTCCGAGCTGTGTACTCGTAGTTTAACCAGACATCTTGGTCCATTCATAATGTCAAAACTTCTTACAAAAACAAGTAGTGATGAAGTAAATCTCTCCTCCAATTTGAGTCATGAGAGATTTACATGTATATTATTAAATGTTAGCTCTCCGTGTACATTTAAGGGCCAGCAGTGCTGCCCTGTTCTGAGCCAATTGTAATTTTCCTAAGTACCTCTTCGTG
This sequence comes from Salvelinus sp. IW2-2015, assembly GCF_002910315.2. NCBI lineage: Eukaryota > Metazoa > Chordata > Actinopteri > Salmoniformes > Salmonidae > Salvelinus > Salvelinus sp. IW2-2015. The sequence goes on along the minus strand of NC_036859.1, from coordinate 12,471,064 downwards.
GCACCTTACCACACGACTGAACAGTAGTCCAGGTTTGACAAAACTAGGGCCTATAGGACCTGCCTTGTTGATAGTGTTGTTAAAAAGGCAGAGCAGCACTTTATTATGGACAGACTTCTCCCATTTTAGCTACTGTTGTATCAACATATTTTGAAAGTTTACAATCCAGGGTCATGCCAGTTTAGTCACCTCGACTTGCTCAATTTCCACATTATTTATTACAAGATTTAGTTGAGGCTTAGGGTTAGTGAATGATTTGTCCCAAATACAGTGCTTTAAGTTTTTGAAATATTTAGGACTAACTTATTCCTTGCCACCCATTCTGAAACTAACTGCAGTTCTTTGTTAAGCGTTGCAGCCATTTCAGTCGCTGTAGTAGCTGATGTGTATAGTGTTGAGTCATCCGTATACATAGACACACTGGCTTTACTCAAATCCAGTGGCATGTCATTAGTAAAGATTTAAAAAAAATAAGGGGCTAGACAGCTGCCCTGGGGAATTCCTGATTCTACCTGCATTATGTTGATAGGCTTCCATTAAATAACACCCTCTGTGTTCTGTTAGATAGGTAACTCTTTATCCACAATATAGCAGGGGGTGTAAAGCCCATAAGCAGACTATGATTGATAATGTCAGCCGCACTGAAGTCTAACAAAACAGCTCCCACAATCTTTTTATCATAAATTTCTCACAGCCACAGCCAAGACATTTTTTGGTTCCCTTCCCAGATCTGTGCTTTGACACAATCCTATCTCGGAGCTCTACGGACAATTACTTCAACCTCATGGCTTGGTTTTTGCTCTGACAACTGTGGGACCTTATATAGACAGGTATGTGCCTTTCCAAATCATGTCAAATCAATAGAATTTACTACAGGTGGCTCCAATCAAGTTGTAGAAACATCTCAAGGATGATCAATGGAAACAGGATTCCCCTAGAGCTACATTTCGGTCTGAATTCTTATGTAAATAAGATATGTTTTATATTTTTAATACATTTGCAAAAACTTAGAGAAACCTGTTTTCAGGTCGTCATTATGGGTATTGTGTGTAGGTTGATGAGGGAAAAAATGATTGTATACATTTTGAAAGAAGGCTGTAATGTAACAAAATGTGGAAAAATACTGAATACTTTCCGAATGCACTGTACATTAGGTTACTTATATTGTGTCTACCAACGCCCCTGGGATAATGTACATTTGCTGAAGCATTATGACAACTCAGCGACACAATGGTAGGGATTAACTGAGCTGGGCTTGGGCATACATGTCATGATAAAGCAGTCAGGGAAGGAACAGTCAGAGTATGACTTCTTACCTGTACTGCTGTCTTGTGTCACATCTGCCAGCATTTGTCTCTCGAAGTTTAGTGGCCAGAACTCGGATTTATTCAAGAACAGCATAAAATTCACCTTTGATAAAAGACAATGACACAATGTAGCACACCAAAGCCCAATATTCTCAACTACTAACTCTCTCAGAAAGCAGATAGTGGTAATAGTGGTCAGTAATTGTGATAATTAAACGTGTCAATTGAAAATGTAAAATGCCATTATGCCAATTAACATTTTCAATTGACATGTTTACTTACCACTATTGCTGTTAGAATGGGCACTTGTACAATCCACTTCAGATTGCCTGCACATTAGGTCCCAGCACCTGTAAGTGATAACAGGAATTTATGAAAAACGAATATGATACGCATGATTGTGTAACTAATCGCTTTCAGGAACTAATCTATTTCGGTATATCCTAGTGTAACAACAACACATGGGGAAGTTGGCAACCCTTACAGACTGGTCCTAGGCTCTAAAGTCTTGGCTGGAATTCAATCCAGCCTGCCATAGCAATGTTTTACGCATGGTTCTTGTGTACAAGCTACTGCCTGCGCGCACACAATTCTTATTCTGAAAATGGTCAGAATCTACCTTAGGGTGGAGTCAACGCGATAGGCTAGTAGTAGCATGTTTCTACAGTATCAAGTAATTCTGTGATTTTATAAAACCATGTGGAAATAGTTAAACCGTGTAAATACTGGCAATGTGGATTTCGATTAAATTGAAGACGTACACTCTGCCTTTAAACATTTCTATGAACCTAAGGGGTTCTTGAACACGTTTCTAAGGTTCTGTCTCACATTCCATGAAAGATTCTGGCAATGCACAGTACTGTGTGTTCGGAGCCAACATCAATGATGACAAATTGGGATTACAGCGCAATACTTACTCTGTGTCTGCAAGGTGGCTCTTACACTTGCCCACACTGTCACAAACATAGCTGGGACCCCTGAAAATCAACAACGAACATCAAGATAGATCTCAAAAACTTAACAGCTGAGACCCTGCAAAACAGATTATAATGATCTATAAATCACACAAATAATGATTAAACACAAAATACAGCAATTTTCTTCCAATTATTATAGTGGGTTCAAGTCAAAATTAGCTTGTAATATACTGTTAATAAAGCGAGGCCAATTGGGGGACACAGCATCCACATTGTATGCGCTGTGCTTACATGACCGTCAGCACAGTGTGTACAATGCAGGAGCCGTACAGCCTAGCTCTCTGAACTATTCTTGGGTTCTGTGTATAACAGTATTCACACCGTATGTGTGAAAACATGAATAGTTAATAATTCTTGTTAAAACTCGTTTTTCAACACTCCGCAAATTTATTGTTAACAAACTATAGTTTTGGCAGTTGGATAGGACATCTACTTTGTGCATGACACAAGTAATTTTTTCCAACAATTGTTTACAGACAGATTATTTCACTGTATCACAATTCCAGTGGATCAAAAGTTTTACATACACTAAGTTGACTGTGCCTTAAACAGCTTGGAGATTCCAGAAAATTATGTCATGGCTTTAGAAGCTTCTGATAGGCTAATTGACATAATTTGAGCAATTGGAGCTGCACCTGTGGATGTATTTCAAGACCTACCTTCAAACTCAGTGCCTCTTTGCTTGACATCATGGGAAAATCAAAACAAATCAGCAAGACTCCAGAAAAAACTGTAGACCTCCACAAGTCTGGTTCATCCTTGGGAGCAATTTCCAACACCCTGAAGGTACACGTTCATCTGTACAAACAATGTACGTAAGTATAAACACCATGGGACCACGCAGCCGTCATACTCGTCAGGAAGGAGACGCCGTTCTGTCTACTAGAGATGGAAATACTTTGGTGCGAGAAAGTGCAAAACAATCCCAGACAACAGCATAGGACCTTGTGAAGATGCTGGAGGAAATCGGGTACCAAAGTATCTTATCCACAGTGAACGAGTCCCTATATCACATAACCCTGAATGGCCGCTCAGCAAGAAAGAAGCCACTGCTCCAAAACCAACATAAAAAGCCAGATGCAGTTTGCACATGGGGACAAGATCATATTTTTGGAGAAATGTTCCTCTTGGTCTGTGTGAAACAAAAATAACCGTTTGGCCATAATGACCATCGTTATGTTTGGAGAAAAATGGGGAGGCTTGCAAGCCGAAGAACACCATCCAACCGTGGAAGGACGGGGTGGTAGCATCATGTGGGGTGCTTTGCTGCAGGAGGGACTGGTGCATCTTCACAAATTAGAGGGCATCATGAGGCGGAAAAATGATGTGAATATATTGAGAGCATACCATCAGACATCAGTCAGGAAGTTAAAGCTTGGTCGCAAATGGGTCTTTCCAATATGGACAATGACCCCAAGCATACCTTCATAAGTGGGAAACTTGCTTGTGGCTTCTAAGTACAACAAAGTCAAGTATTGGAGTGGTCATTACAAAGCCCTGACCTCAATTCTATAGAAAATGTTGGGCAGAACTGAAAAGGTCGTGTGCGAGCAGGGGGCCTTACAAACCTGACTCCGTTACACCAGCTCTGTCAGGACGAATGGGCCAAGAATCTCCCCCCAAATTATGTGTGGGAAGTTTGTGGAAGGCTACCCGAAACGTTTGACCAAAGTTAACATTTAAAGGCAATGCTAACAAATACTAATTGAGTGTACTGTATACTTTCTGACCCACTGGGAACGTGATGAAAGAAATAAAAGCTGAAATAAATTCATTCTCTTACTACTTATTATTCTGACATTTCACTATATTAAAATAAAGTGTTGATCCTAACTGACCTAACGACAGGGAATTTTTACTAGGTGTAAATGCTCAGGAATTGTGAAAAACTGAGTTTAAATATATTGGCTAACGTGTATGTACACTCGACTTCAACTCCTATTTGTTTTTTAAAGGGTTCATTAGCTTATTGATTCATAGTAGCAGTGATCTCGTGAAAATTGTTCATGTAACCATTTCACATGACCTGGTTCTCTCTTTGGCATCCCAATCTAAAGTGAATCCCCAGAGGTTGACTTCCTGTCTGAGAAGAAGGTCATGAAGGATGAGGCTGTGGAGGTACAGAGCCCTCTACTAGGATCCGTAGTATTGTGGTGCCAGGATATACAGGAACAGGGTCACTGCTAATTTACAGCCAATCTAAAGGAAACACAACAGACAATATACATTAATTATACCTGAATTTACTAAATACAATAGGCTATTTCATGCGTCACAAGCACAAGTTCTCCTTGTCTTGTAGTGACCTGAAGCCATACATTTTGAATCTTTAGAATCCACTCTTGCTTTGCACTGTTATATACTGCTTGCTTGTGTGACATACAGAAACACTAAGGCTAGTGGTGTACACTGACAAATGTGTATTCACTTTGCAGGGAGTAAACCAACATTTAAGCCTTCTCCATGATGAAAACTTCTAGTCCAAGCCAACGGTTTGTACAATGAAAGATTTATTCTAATCCAATTAATACTGTGCATTGTCCCAAACCTGGAGAGGTTGATAAAATATACAGGAATTAAACAACAGGGAATTCCTGGTAGTTAGCTGTGTATGCCCCAAGAGATTCCAACCTCTATGCCTCTGTCTGTCCTACTCAGTGGTGTAGTGGTCCTGAGAAGTGGGTATAACTCAAATTTAGCCATTTTCCCCTCAAACGGCCCACCCGAAGATGTTTAAGCCTATCATTAGCATCACTATATTTTTTCTGGTTCGTTATTGTATGAAACCTGATGTTTACTTCATATTATGAGGCATGACTTACCCTGCTTCAAAGTAACCTAAGCCAAAATCTCACCATAGAAACGTGGAGGCAACTTATTTTATAAAGACTTCTCATTTCCGCTCTCCTGTCTATTGTTTTTCAAATCAACTTTCTTTCATTGTCTGGCAGCCAAAGATATTATCCTTGTCATATGAGCAACCCATAATAGTTGTTGCATCATTATATCTCCCTCTTTCTAAATGTCCATCTCTGTCCAGGACAGAGTGCAATTTTCCCGCAAATTGCATTTTGGAACATTTGAAAGTAGGCCTACCGCCGTGTGCATATTGCTGTGCTTAAAACGTGAAGAACTAAGAGTTCATCAACATTTTAAGCTAAACATTCTGATCGGTTCCATTAGGCTTATTAATTGATAAGGCGTATACCTCCAATACTGGTCCTAATCCTCTACCAGGATACTTTGATGTACAGTACCAGTCAAAACTTTGGACACACCTACTCATTCAAGGGTTTTTTCTTTATTTTTACTATTTTCTACATTGTAGAATAAAGCGAAGACATCAAAACTATGAAATAACACATATTGGAATCATGTAGTAACCAAAAACGTTTTCAACAAATCCGAATATGTTTTAGATTTTTCAAAGTAGCCACCCTTGCCTTGATGACAGCTTTGCACTCTCTCAACCAGCTTCATGAGGTATGATAATA
>NC_036859.1:12408791-12465261 GCF_002910315.2 Salvelinus sp. IW2-2015 | reverse complement strand
CCCATAAGCAGACTATGATTGATAATGTCAAAAGCCGCACTGAAGTCTAACAAAACAGCTCCCACAATCTTTTTATCATAAATTTCTCACAGCCATCAGTCATTTGTGTAAGTGCCGTGCTAGATGTTGACTGTCCTTCCCTATAAGCATGCTGAAAGTGTGTTGTCAATTTGTTTACAGTAAAATAGCATTCTATCTGGTCAACAACATTTTCCCAAAAAGTTTACTAAGGGTTGGTAACAGGCTGACTGGTCGGCTATTTGAGCCAGTAAAGGGAGCTTTACTATTCTTGGGTAGCGGAATTCATTTTGCTTCCCTCCAGGCCTAAGGGAAAACACTTTCTCGTAGGCTTAGATTGAAGATATGGCAAACAGGAGTGGCAATATCGTCCACTATTATCCTCAGTAATTTCCCATTAATTCTCAGACCCCGGTGGCTTGTCATTGTTGATAGACAACAATACTTTTTTCACCTCCACACTCATTTTTACAGAATTCAAAATTACAATGCTTGTCTTTCATAATTTGATAAGTTATACTTGGATGTTTAGTGTCAGCGTTTGATGTTGGCATGCCATGCGAATCCTGCCAATGAAAAACAAATTAATTAATAATAATCAATATCAGTGTGTTTCGTGATGAATGAGCCATCTGATTCAATGAATGATTAGTTTGCCTTTTTGCCCAACATGTCATTTAAGGTGCTCCAAAGATTTTTACTATCATTCTTGATATAATTTATCTTTGTTTCAGTGTAGTTTCTTCTTTTTATTCAGTTTAGTCACATGATTTCTCAATTTGAAGTATGTTTGGCAAATGGTTGTGCAGCCAGACTTATTTGCCATTCCTTTTGCCTCATCCTTCTCATCCTTCTCAACCATACAATTTTTCAATTCCTCATCATGCTTATTAGTAACTAGAATACAACTATTTCATAAATGTGTTAAGTGCAGCTTCTGGGTTGCTCCTCATTACAGACCAACAAGTATTATTTATATCAACAACATAGGAATCACTACAAAACATCTTGTATAACCTCTTATACACTATATTAGGCCCTGCCTTTGGAACTAGATATGGCTACTATATTGTGATCCCTACAGCCGATGGATTTGGATACAGCTCTAAAGCAAATTTCTGCAGCATTAGTAAAGATGTGATCAATACATGTTGACGATTTCATTCCTGTGCTGTTTGTAACTACCCTGGTAGGTTGACTGATAAGAAGCTTTTTCTTGAGTGGGCAGCTTGATGAAAGGCAGTCAATATTTAAAATCACCCAGATAATATACCTCTATGTTGATATCACATACATTATCAAGCATTTCACACATGTTATCCAGATACTGACTGTTAGCACTTGGTGGTCTATAGCAGCTTCCCACAAGAATAGGCTTTAGGTGAGGCATATGAACCTGTAGCCATATTACTTCAACAGGATTAAACAGGAGATTGTCTCTTAGCTTTACAGGAATGTGGTTCTGAATATAAACAGCAACACATCCACCATTGGCATTTCTGTATTTTCTGTAGATGTTATAACCATGTATTGCTACCACTGTATCAAAGGTATTATCTAAGTGAGTTTCAGAGATTCAGAATATGAATGTCATCTGTTTCTATCAAATTATTGATTTCATTAACCTTGTTCTTAAGCTACATATATTAACATAGGCTATTTTTATCACTTTTCTGGGATGCTTGATTGTTTTCATTGCTTTACTGGGAAGCGTAGCAGAAGTAGACATGCTCATGTTATTTATGTTAGTGGTAGGTGAGCTGCACAGTGGACTTCCTACTAGGGCACACCGCCTCAGTGCTAACAGTATAACTCTGGTTCATAGGCACATGATTGCTGTTTACAATAGCTGTAGGATCAGCAGGCATTCAAGGCAGTTAAAGGGATATACAATGCATTCGGGAAAGTATTCAGACCCCTTGCCTTTTTCCACATTTTGTTACATTAAAGCCTTATTCTAAAATGGATGAAAAAAAAAACATTCATCAATCTACACACAATACCCCATAATGACAAAGCAAAACCTGTTTTTTAGAATTATTTTCAAATGTATGAAAACCCCCCAGAAATATCACATTTAAGTAAGTATTCAGACCCTTTACTCAGTACTTTGCTGAAGCACCTTTGGCAGCGTTTACAGCCTTGAGTCTTCTTAGGTATGACACTACAAGCTAGACACGCCTGTATTTGGGGAGTTTCTCCCATTATTCTCTGCAGATCCTCTCAAGCTCTATCAGGTTGGATGGGGAGCGTCGCTGCACAGCTATTTTCAGGTCTCTTTAGAGATGTTCGGTCGGGTTCAAGTCTGTGCTCTGGCTGGGCCACTCCAGGACATTCAGAGACTTGTTCTGAAGCAACTCCTGCGTTGTCTTGGCTGTGTCCTGAGGGTTGTTGTCATGTTGGAAGGTGAACCTTCACCCCAGTCTGAGGTCCTGAGCACTCTGGAGCAGGTTTTCATCAAGTATCTCTCTGTACTTTGCTCCATTCATCTTTCCCTCGATCCTGACTAGTCTCCCAGTCAGTGCCGCTGAAAAACATCCCCACAGCATGATGCTGCCACCATCATGCTTCACCATAAGGATGGTGCCAGGCTTTCTCCAGACGTGACGCTTGGCATTCTGGCCAAAGAGTTCAATCTAGGTTTCATCAGACCAGAGAATCTTGTTTCTCATGGTCTGTGAGTCCTTTAGGTGCCTTTTGGCAAACTCCAAGCGGGCTGTCTTTTGCCTTTTACTGAGGAGTGGCTTCCGCCTGGCCACTCTAACTAAAAGGCCTGATTGGGAGAGTGCTGCAGAGATGGTTGTCCTTCTGGAAGTGTCGCCCATCTCCACAGAGGAACTTTGGAGCTCTATCAGAGTGACCCTCGGGTTCTTGGTCACTTCACTGACCAAGGCCCTTCACCCCAGATTGCTCAGTTTGGCCGGGCGGCCAGCTTTAGGAAGTCTTGGTGGTTCCAAACTTCTTCCATTTAAGAATGATGGAGGCCACAGTGTTCTTGGGGACCTTCAATGCTGCAGACATTTTTTGGTTCCCTTCCCCAGATCTGTGCCTTGACACAATCCTGTCTCGGAGCTCTACGGACAATTACTTCAACCTCATGGCTTGGTTTTTGCTCTGACAACTGTGGGACCTTATNACTGCTTGCATTAGTTACCTGATGTGGAATAGAGTTCCATGTAGCCATGGCTCTATGTAGTACTGTGCACCTCCCATAGTCTGTTCTTGACTTGGGGATTGTGAAGAGACCTTTGGTGGCATGTCTTGTGGGGTATGCATGGGTGTCCGAGCTGTGTYCTCGTAGTTTAAACAGACATCTTGGTCCATTCATCATGTCAAAACTTCTTACAAAAACAAGTAGTGATGAAGTAAATCTCTCCTCCAATTTGAGTCATGAGAGATTTACATGTATATTATTAAATGTTAGCTCTCCMTGTACATTTAAGGGCCAGCAGTGRTGCCCTGTTCTGAGCCAATTGTAATTTTCRTAAGTACCTCTTCGTGGCACCTTACCACACGACTGAACAGTAGTCCAGGTTTGACAAAACTAGGGCCTATAGGACCTGCCTTGTTGATAGTGTTGTTWAAAAGGCAGAGCAGCACTTTATTATGGACAGACTTCTCCCRATTTTAGCTACTGTTGTATCAACATATTTTGACAGTTTACAATCCAGGGTCATGCCAGTTTAGTCACCTCGACTTGCTCAATTTCCACATTATTTATTACAAGATTTAGTTGAGGCTTAGGGTTAGTGAATGATTTGTCCCAAATACAGTGCTTTAAGTTTTTGAAATATTTAGGACTAACTTATTCCTTGCCACCCATTCTGAAACTAACTGCAGRTCTTTGTTAAGCGTTGCAGCCATTTCAGTCGCTGTAGTAGCTGATGTGTATAGTGTTGAGTCATCCGTATACATAGACACACTGGCTTTACTCAAATCCAGTGGCATGTCATTAGTAAAGATTTAAAAAAAAATAAGGGGCCTAGACAGCTGCCCTGGGGAATTCCTGATTCTACCTGCATTATGTTGGATAGGCTTCCATTAAATAACACCCTCTGTGTTCTGTTAGATAGGTAACTCTTTATCCACAATATAGCAGGGGGTGTAAAGCCCCATAAGCAGACTATGATTGATAATGTCAAAAGCCGCACTGAAGTCTAACAAAACAGCTCCCACAATCTTTTTATCATAAATTTCTCACAGCCACAGCCAAGACATTTTGGTTCCCTTCCCCAGATCTGTTGCTTACACAAGCCTATCTCGGAGCTCTACGGACAATTACTTCAACCTCATGGCTTGGTTTTTGCTCTGACAACTGTGGGACCTTATATAGACAGGTATGTGCCTTTCCAAATCATGTCAAATCAATAGAATTTACTACAGGTGGACTCCAATCAAGTTGTAGAAACATCTCAAGGATGATCAATGGAAACAGGATTCCCCTAGAGCTACATTTCGGTCTGAATTCTTATGTAAATAAGATATGTTTTATATTTTTAATACATTTGCAAAAACTTAGAGAAACCTGTTTTCAGGTCGTCATTATGGGTATTGTGTGTAGGTTGATGAGGGAAAAAATGATTGTATACATTTTGAAAGAAGGCTGTAATGTYACAAAATGTGGAAAAATACTGAATACTTTCCGAATGCACTGTACATTAGGTTACTTATATTGTGTCTACCAACGCCCCTGGGATAATGTACATTTGCTGAAGCATTATGACAACTCAGCGACACAATGGTAGGGWTTAACTGAGCTGGGCTTGGGCATACATGTCATGATAAAGCAGTCAGGGAAGGAACAGTCAGAGTATGYCTTCTTACCTGTACTGCTGTCTTGTGTCACATCTGCCAGCATTTGTCTCTCGAAGTTTAGTGGCCAGAACTCGGATTATATTCAYGAACAGCATAAAATTCACCTTTGATAAAAGACAATGACACAATGTAGCACACCAAAGCCCAATATCTCAACTACTAACTCTCTCAGAAAGCAGATAGTGGTAATAGTGGTCAGTAATTGTGATAATTAAACGTGTCAATTGAAAATGTTAAATGCCATTATGCCAATTAACATTTTCAATTGACATGTTTACTTACCACTATTGCTGTTAGAATGGGCACTTGTACAATCCACTTCAGATTGCCTGCACTTAGGTCCCAGCACCTGTAAGTGATAAACAGGGAATTTATGAAAAACGAATATAGATACGCATGATTGTGTAACTAATCGCTTTCAGGAACTAATCTATTTCGGTATATCCTAGTGTAACAACAACACATGGGGAAGTTGGCAACCCTTACAGACTGGTCCTAGGCTCTAAAGTCTTGGCTGGAATTCAATCCAGCCTGCCATAGCAATGTTTTACGCATGGTRCTTGTGTACAAGCTACTGCCTGCGCGCACACAATTCTTATTCTGAAAATGGTCAGAATCTACCTTAGGGTGGAGTCAACGCGATAGGCTAGTAGTAGCATGTTTCTACAGTACTCAAAGTAATTCTGTGATTTTATAAAACCATGTGGAAATAGTTACTACCGTGTAAATACTGCAATGTGGYTTTCGATTAAATTGAAGACGTACACTCTGCCTTTAAACATTCTATGAACCTAAGGGGATTCTTGAACACGTTCTAAGGTTCTGTCTCACATTCCCATGAAAGATTCTGGCAAATGCACAGTACTGTGTGTTCYGAGCCAACATCAATGATGACAAATTGGGATTACAGCGCAATACTTACTCTGTGTCTGCCAAGGTGGCTCTTACACTTGCCCACACTGTCACAAACATAGCTGGGACCCCTGKAAATCAACAACGAACATCAAGATAGATCTCAAAACAACTTAACAGCTGAGACCCCTGCAAAACAGATTATAATGATCTATAAATCACACAAATAATGATTAAACACAAAATACAGCAATTTTCTTCCAATTATTATAGTGGGTTCAAGTCAAAATTAGCCTTGTAATATACTGTTAATAAAGCGAGGCAATTGGGCGACACAGCATCCACATTGTATGCGCTGTGCTTACATGACCGTCACGCACAGTGTGTACAATGCAGGAGCCGTACAGCCTAGCTCTCTGAACTATTCTTGGGTTCTGTGTATAACAGTATTCACACCGTATGTGTGAAAACATGAAATAGTTAATAATTSTTGTTAAAACTCGTTTTTCAACCACTCCGCAAATTTATTGTTAACAAACTATAGTTTTGGCAAGTTGGATAGGACATCTACTTTGTGCATGACACAAGTAATTTTTCCAACAATTGTTTACAGACAGATTATTTCACTGTATCACAATTCCAGTGGATCAAAAGTTTACATACACTAAGTTGACTGTGCCTTTAAACAGCTTGGAAGATTCCAGAAAAATATGTCCAGCTTTAGAAGCTTCTGATAGGCTAATTACATAATTGAGACAATTGGAGCTGCACCTGTGGATGTATTTCAAAGCCTACCTTCAAACTCAGTGCCTCTTTGCTTGACATCATGGGAAAATCAAAAACAAATCAGCCAAGACCTCAGAAAAAAAATGTAGACCTCCACAAGTCTGGTTCATCCTTGGGAGCAATTTCCAAACACCTGAAGGTACCACGTTCATCTGTACAAACAATAGTACGTAAGTATAAACACCATGGGACCACGCAGCCGTCATACCGCTCAGGAAGGAGACGCCGTTCTGTCTACTAGAGATGAACATACTTTGGTGCGAAAAGTGCAAAACAATCCCAGAACAACAGCAAAGGACCTTGTGAAGATGCTGGAGGAAACGGGTACAAAAGTATCTATATCCACAGTAAAACAGTCCTATATCAACATAACCTAATGGCCGCTCAGCAAGAAAAGAAGCCACTGCTCCAAAACCAACATAAAAAAGCCAGACTGCAGTTTCACATGGGACAAAGATCATACTTTTTGGAGAAATGTTCTCTGTTGATGAAACAAAAATAGAACCGTTTGGCCATAATGACCATCGTTATGTTTGGAGGAAAAATGGGGAGGCTTGCAAGCCGAAAAACACCATCCCAACCGTGAAGGACGGGTGGTAGCATCATGTTTGGGGTGCTTTGCTGCAGAGGGACTGGTGCACTTCACAAAATAGAGGCATCATGAGGCGGAAAATGATGTGAATATATTGAACAACTATAAGACATCAGTCAGGAAGTTAAAGCTTGGTCGCAAATGGGTCTTCCAAATGGACAATGACCCCAAGCATACTCTAAAGTTGTGGCAAATGCTTAAGTACAACAAAGTCAAGGTATTGGAGTGTCATTACAAAGCCCTGACCTCAACTATAGAAAATGTAGGGCAGAACGAAAAGGTCGTGCGAGCAAGGAGGCCTACAAACCTGACTCCGTTACACCAGCTCTGTCAGGACGAATGGGCCAAAATTCCCCCAACTTATTGTGGGAAGTTTGTGGAAGGCTACCCGAAACGTTTGACCAAAGTTAAACAATTTAAAGGCAATGCTAKCAAATACTAATTGAGTGTATGTAAACTTCTGACCCACTGGGAACGTGATGAAAGAAATAAAAGCTGAAATAAATCATTCTCTACTATTATTCTGACATTTCACATTATTAAAATAAAGTGTTGATCCTAACTGACCTAAGACAGGGAATTTTTACTAGGTTTAAATGTCAGGAATTGTGAAAAACTGAGTTTAAATATATTGGCTAACGTGTATGTACACTTCCGACTTCAACTCTATTTGTTTTTTAAAGGGGTTCATTTAAGCTTATTGATTTCATTAGTAGCAGTGAATCTGCAGTAAAAATTTGTTTGCTATGACATCACATACCCCATCCAATCAAAGTGAATCCCCAGAGGTACTTCCTGTCTGAGAAGAAGGTCATGAAGATGAGGCTGTGGAGGTACAAGCCCTCTACTAGGATCCAGTAGTAGTTGGTGGCCAGGAAATACAGGAACAGGGTCACTGCTAATTTACAGCCAATCTAAAGGAAACACAACAGACAAATACATCTAATATACTGAATTTACTAAATACAATAGGCTATTTCATGGTCACAAGCACAAGGTTCTTCTTGTAGTGACCTGAAGCCATACATTTTGAATCTTTAGAATCCACTCTTGCTTTGCACTGTTATATACTGCTTGGCTTGTGTGACATACAGAAACACTAAGGCTAGTGTGTACACTGACAAATGTGTATTCACTTTGCAGGGAGTAAACCAACATTTAAGCCTCTCCATGATGAAACTTCTAGGTTCCAAGCACGGTTTGTACAATGAAAGATTTATTCTAATCCAATTAATACTGTGCATTGCTCAAACCTGGAGAGGTTGATAAAATATACAGGGAATTAAACAACAGGGAATTCCTGGTAGTTTAGCCTGTGTATGCCCCAAGAGATGCCAACCTCTATGCCTCTGTCTGTCCTACTCAGTGGTGTAGTGGTCCCTGGAGAAGTGGGTATACTCAAATTTAGCCATTTTTCCCCTCAAACGGCCCACCCGAAGATGTTTAAGCCTATCATTAGCATCACTATATTTTTCTGGTTCGTTAAATTGTATGAAACCTGGATGTTTTACTTCATATTATGAGGCATGACTTACCCTGCTTCAAAGTAACCTAAAGCCAAAATCTCACCATAGAAACGTGGAGGCAATTATTTTATAAAGACTTCTCATTTCCGCTCTCCTGTTCTATTGTTTTTCAAATCAACTTTCTTTCATTGTCTGGCAGCCAAAGATATTATCCTTGTCATATGAGCAACCCATAATAGTTGTTGCATCATTATATCTCCCCTCTTTCTAAATGTCCATCTCTGTCCAGGACAGAGTGCAATTTTCCCGCAAATTGCATTTTGGAACATTTGAYAGTAGGCCTACCGCCGTGTGCATATTGCTGRGCTTAAAACYTGAAGAACTAAGAGTTRATCAACATTTTAAGCTAAACATTCTGATCGGTTCCATTAGGCTTATTAATTGATAAGGCGTATACCTCCAATACTGGTCCTAATCCTCTACCAGGATACTTTGATGTACAGTACCAGTKAAAACTTTGGACACACCTACTCATTCAAGGGTTTTTCTTTATTTTTACTATTTTCTACATTGTAGAATAATAGCGAAGACATCAAAACTATGAAATAACACATATGGAATCATGTAGTAACCAAAAACYTTTTCAACAAATCCGAATATGTTTTAGATTTGAGATTCTTCGAAGTAGCCACCCTTTGCCTTGATGACAGCTTTGCACTCTCTCAACCAGCTTCATGAGGTATGATAATATGCGCGAGCCAAGAGAGACTTATCCTCTTAGCTTTCTTATCCAGTTTTATAATCAGACTTTCTTTGTGGCAAGTCTTTACAAATAGCATTGATTTAGCTTATTTAGAAATGCTGCGAGAGAAAGTAATAAAACAATCATAATGAAACGCCTCAAGAGTCATGTGTACTGAACGCTGGAATGACTGAATGCTAGCAACTCATATCGAATAGTCCCTGGATTACATTGATCACTATGTCCGGCCTTTTACAATGATCCAACAAATTTAGAACAGACGTTTCACAAAAACAGTCAGAACTGTATTTATGAAAATATGTTCTACGTAAATAATTACACAGGTGCCTTGGTCAATAACTTCACTACCTTAGCCTGGTACTTACTATTCTCACGTATTAATCCTRCTATAGTCTGGGGACAATGTTAGGTACTTACAAACTGGGTTTTGTTAGCTGGAGGAGCCTCAGTGATGGACTTGAGATCTTCCACACTGACTCTTTCCATGTCCTCTAGGGCAGAACCAGAGTATAGCACCACATCCTTTATGAAGATGCTGATGCCTCGCAGCATGAAAGACACAAACAGGTGCATGTGGATGTAGTTCCTGGTACAATGCAACCGCCTGGATGAGTGGAGGAGATAAATATACAAAAAAAGATATCATCTTCACAGTGACAAGCAATAGTCGTGTTGTGGTAATACTAGGTCATACTATTGGCTTACTCAAACCAAAGACAATCATTGAAAGAAATACAGAAATGCTTGTGCAAAACTTCTGAGAAACTGACGCTACTAAGCCGTTAATACACTAGGAACCAATGTTTAAATCTTATCAAGGTGGTAAGTGTGTGGAGGGGGGAAGAGTTTTCCACAGTGAGTGTGTTTGTATGTACAGTACCAGTCAAACATTTGGACACAGCAACTCATTCCAGGGTTTTTCTATTTTTTTTAACCATTTTCTACATTGTAGAATAATAGTGAAGACATCAAAACAAAGAAATAACACATATGGAATCATGTAATAACCCCAAAAAAGTGTTAAACAAATCAAAATATATTTTATATTTGAGATTCTTCAAAGTAGACACCCTTTCTGCAAAGCTGTRATCAAAGCACTCTTGGCATTCTCTCAACCAGCTTCATGGTTTAGTCAACTGGAATGCATTTCAATTAACAGGTGTGCCTTGCTAAAAGTTAATTTGTGGATTTTTTTTCATTCTTAATGCGTTTGAGCCAATCAGCCAATCGAACGTTTCTTCAAGTGCAGTCACAAAATCCATCACACTCTTTGATGAAACTGGCTCTCACGAGGACCGCCACAGGAATGGAAGACCCAGAGTTACCTCTGCTGCAGAGGATAAGTTCATTAGAGTTAACTGCATCTCAGATTGCAGCCCCAATAATTGCTTGACATAGTTCGAGTAACAGACACATCTCAACATCAACTGTTCAGAGGAGACTGCGTGAATCAGGCCTTCATGGTCGAATTGCTGCAACAACAAAAAACACTACTAAAGGACACCAGTAAGAAGAAGAGACTTCTTTTGGCTAAGAAACACGAGGAATGGACATTAGACCAGTGGAAATCTGTCCTTTGTTCTGATGAGTCCAAATTTGAGATTTTTGGTTCCAATAGCTGTGTCTTTGTGAGACGCAGAGTAGGTGAACYGATGATCTCCACATGTGTGGTTCCCACCATGAAGCATGGAGGAGGAGGTGTGATGGGGCTTTGCTGGTGTCAGTGTCGGTTATTTATTTAGAATTCAAGGCACACTTAACCAGCATGGCTACCACAGCCTTCTGCAGCGATATGCCATCCCATCTGGTTTGCGCTTCATTTGTTTTGCAACAGAACATTGACCCAACACACCTCCAGGCTGTGTTAGGGCTGTTTGACCAAGAAGGAGAGTGATGGAGTGCTGCATCAGATGACCTGGCCTCCACAATCACCCAACCTCAACCCAATTGAGATGGTTTGGGATGAGTTGGACCGCAGAGTGAAGGAAAAGCAGTCAACAAGTGCTCAGCATATGTGGGAGCTCCTTCAATACTGTTGGAAAAGCATTCCAGGTGAAGCTGGTTGAGAGAATGCCAAGAGTGTGCAAAGCTGTCATCAAGGCAAAGGGTGGCTACTTTGAAGAATCTCAAATATATTTTGATTTGTTTAACACTTTTTCATATGTGTTATTTCATCGTTTCGATGTCTTCACTATTATTCTACATTGTATAAAATAGTAAAAATAAAGAAAAACCCTTGAATGAGTAGGTGTGTCCATACTTTTGACTGGTACTGTATGTGTTCGTGATGTGTGTGAGTGTACGTGTGTTTGTATTTTCACACTCTTCAGAACAATACTCATCCTAATTAGAGCCAGCTGAATTCCGCGCTGACTATAACACATTCTTGAGATTTAGGGGCTTGAAAAGCACAAATATTGAATTGCAGAGCTCAAAGTGAGCTGTAAAAACAAAATTGCAAGCATGTGTTGAGCAGATCCAAGAGCATGCGTATTTCCTCCCAGACAAGCAAAAGTTTCTCACATTATCCTCAAAACATCCCTTGCCAACATTGAAGGGATAATTTGATGAAGTTGGAGTCGGATTGTATTGTGTTGTCGATACACAGGCTATACCAAACTAAAAACGGTTATCTATATTCTGACATTTGCTTTCATGTAAATCCAAGCATTTGTCAGACACCCCATGTTGGCAACAAATGTTAGCCTCCAGCGATATAAAATTATTATTGATCATGAAGCCAATTTGGCTAAGAATATTCTAAAAACCCTTATCAGTGTAGTGATGGGGGAACAAATCGATACAGTTACATATTATTTTGGACAATATTTTATTTTATTTTATTGATACTTTGACTCCAAGTGWCAATTGCTAGGTAGTGTTATTTGGCGCTATTCGGCTGTACCTGCACCAAAACTCTGGTATTTCATTGCATAGCTTGTTCTCCATCTTCTTTTAAATAACGAGCCATTATGTTTTCATATTTCCATGACTGATCAAAACTAATTTCCTCATGTTCTCTCGTTTCTCTGCAGCAGACATATAGTGAGCATTCTTTTTGGAACATCAAATCGCAATAACATGTCAGTATTGAATCGCAATACACATAAAATTGTGAGAATCGCAATATATATTGTATCGGCACGTAAGTATTGTGATAATATCCCTGGCAATTCCCAGCCCTGTATCTGTCACGCCCTGACCGTAGAGATCTTTTTATTKRCTATGTTTGGTTGGTCAGGGTGTGACTCGGGTGGGAAACTCTATGTTCTGTGTTTCTATGTTTTGGCCGGGTATGGTTCTCAATCAGGGACAGCTGTCTATCGTTGTCTCTGATTGGGAATCATACTTAGGCAGCCTTTTTTCCTTTTGTATTTTGTGGGTAGTTGTCTTTGTTAGTGGCCTGTATAGCCCTAGTAAGCTTCACATTAGTTTTTGTTGTTTCTTGTTTTGTTGGCGYCATTTATAATAAAGAAAGATGCACGCTCACCACGCTGCACCTTGGTCCGGTCATTTCCACSACGACGGCGATCGTGACAATATCAGTGTAGGCCTACAGTGTATTACTGTGGCAAGCAGTGAGTATATATAACAAGTAACCGCAGAAAACTCATGAATCATTATTTGCTTGTGTCTAACCTCTGCAGTCAAACCCATTACTACATTTTAGTCATTTAGCAGACGCACTTATCCAAACCGACTCATAAGAGCAATTAAGGTGCCTTGCTCAAGGGTACATCGGCCGATTTTTCACCTAATTGGCTTAGGGATTACTGGCCCAACGCTCTTAACCACTAAGCTACCTGCCACCTCTCAACTGGCTATTAAGATATTGGACAAGCTCTCCTTTGGGGAATTTTGATTTGTGAAGTGGTGAGGGAAACTAATTTGTGAACAGGAAGAGGAAAAACACCAGTGCTAATGTGCAGTATGTATCCCTCGGTCTCTCCACAGAAAACATTTATGAACCTGCCTCTCCTGTGTCTGAGGGTTTTAAAAGCCTGACATGTTAAAGGGAAGAGGGAGATGTAGCTGGAGTGCTCCTGAATGCGCTGCTGGGACGTCAGCCCAGACCCCCGGGGACCCACGAGACGTGTGATTKAACTAATTTGTCCTGTAGATTTCCTGGTGCCAGTTTAGGGTCTCTCTCTCTTAAAACATTTACTCCCTTCTGAGAAGCCTGGCTTAGGCTCTAAGTCACGTTGAGCGCAATGTTTGTGAACACAACTTTACACCAATTCCTGGACTTGACACTCTCCCTCCGCTAAACAAAAATTTGTAAATAATGGGGAGGTTTCCTTGCATTAATCACCTAAAAGAAAAATGAAACGATTCAATGTAAAATGTCAAACAAATTCAACCTTGTGTGCAAGGATTAGTGTTCATGCTGCTGAATTTGTTTTTTGTAATTTGTTATTTGGCTAAGGCAATGATAAGAACAAAGTAACTGTCTCTAGAAAATCCAACCAAATTCCCTACATATCAAATTGACTGTCAGAACTAATTTGCCAATCTATTTCTCTTTCAGCCTGCCTTAACTGCCCGGACATGACAGAATATTAAATTAGGGTGAAACTGCACACCAATATATTAGTGATATTTATTTAACTAGGCAAGTCAGTTAAGAACAAATTCTTATTTACAATGACAGCCTACCGGGGAACCGTGGGTTAACTTCCTTGTTCAGGGGTAGAACGACAGATTTTTACCTTGTCAGCTCAGGGATTCGATCCAGCAACCTTTCGGTTACTGGCCCAATGCTCTAACCACTAGGCTACCTGCCGCCCACATCTTCATGTAAACATACAACCAAGTAAATATAACCACTAACCACGGCTGAGGTCTGAGATGAATAAGTATGAAAATAACAAAGACTACTGTAAATGCCAGCAAGATGAGGCACGATTCACAATTACACGCTGGCTCCAAGGCAACAACCTCAAAGGCAGCCACCTCTAATCCTTTTAAAAGTCAAACGCTCATGGAAAAGCAAAGGTAAAACATTACACAAACACATTTTGCAGGCTTTGTCTCTTTGTTTCACCACACAAACATTTGATGAGAGATTTGGTGGGAGACAAAATATTGACTGAGGAAGGAATTTTCCCAAAGACAAGTACTACTCACCGGAAATAACCCAGGATGATCACAGCCACCATAAGTGATCCCAGAGAGATGGAGTAGCCCACTGTGTAGATGAGGTACAAACGGTCAAATACTTCCTGTTGAGAGAGACAAGATCGTTTGAAGGAGAAATATTACGAGAGACAGAGTAGCCCATTGTGTAGATAAGGTACAGACGTTCAAATACTTCCCGTTGAGAGAGACAAGGTCATATGAAGGAGATATATTGTTAGTCATATCAGGTGGCAGGTCAGGAGTGAACTGTCTACTCAGAGGTGTCGGCCTACTTACAGTAGCCTGCTTGAGGAGGTGATAAATGTTTGATAAGTGTACCTGGTGTGCTACATTGATTGTTTTTTTTCAACATAAAAGTCATTGACCCAGGACATTCCAATTACACAATATTGTCCCCATAAATCTGCTGAAAGCGTTCATAGGGTCTCTGTGCCTCACTGTTTGAACCTTTATAGAGGCACTGAGGATAATGTTACTATACGACAAAAATGACTACTAAACAGAAAACTGCCGCGGACCAAAAACAAAACACCATGCATCTTAAAGCTCAAAGAAGGTGCTGTCATGGTGTGCGACCATTCCAAGGTCTAAGGTCCTTTCATGGTGTGCGACCATTCCAGGCCTCTGATTAGTTTCTGAATAAAATAAGGTGCGTTACTTCTGACACTGAGCTGCCCACCAGAGGACTGACGCCCACCAGGCAATGGGCTGCCCGCCAAGTGTCAGACTGAGATGGAGATTTCTAATAAACAGAATATTTGGCTTGAGAGATGTGCCGCACTGACAAAAGCCCTGGGTGGGGTGGGGTGTGGTGCGTGCTGGGGCTTCCAGCTGGAGATTACAGCACAGAGCAGGCAACCAGAGGACATACTGCTGGAGAGGTGAGCCGCTAAAAYAACCTGGATTCAAATAGGATTGGTTTTATTTCAAATATTTTAGCTGCACTTGATTGAGCTTGCCTGGCTAAAATAAATCATGTTCACCTGGCACTCCAGGCAGTACTCAATCATACTCTCAAAGTATTTGAAATACTGTTTGAATCCAGGTCTGGCCTCTAGCTAGCTACCCGTGGTTGCTGGATCAACACAGCCTAGTGGAGAGGCTCCTCTGGGGCCTGCTGTAACCAGAGCCTACTCCACTGCTGTTATCATTTAGGGATGGGGACACAGTGCCAAACCCAAGGGTTCCTAAGTTGTGGTGCACGGCTGAAGGGTTTAATTTGGTGCATATGCATTTTTCATTAACTATAGCTGCTGCTATGAGTCCTGGGACCGGGAGACCATCAACATAAACATTTGAAGTCTAAGAAGAAATAAATCAGGGGCCCTCTCCTCAAAATGTGGATGGAAGGATACCCATGACATCCTCGCCCACAACCGTAATGTTGAGACCCACATTTAAAAGGAGGAGAGAAGAATGCACGTGCGGGGAGAGACCAGAGAAGTTTGGTTTAATATTCATATGAAGCCAGATATTTTGGGTTGCAGTAAGCGGTCTCTGGTGCACGTTATTATGGGAGTAAGCCCAAAAGCAGATAGCCTGGTTAAACCAGACTGAATCCAACCTACAGTACTCAGGATGACCTTTTCTGAACCTTGGCTGGAGCTAACCGCTAAGTATCCTTGCTCAGGTWAAGAGTGGGGAGTAGCGTTCGACAATTTCCTGCTTAGCGCCCTCGACTCGTCATTCAGGGACTGATTACTTACCGCCTCCTTTTACATGGCCCAGTGTTACCCATGGCAACCTGTTACCCATGGCAACCTGCTGACCACTAGACTTGGGCTCAATTCGAATTGAAGGCAGTCAATTCAGGAAGTGATTTGAATAAAACATGTCTAAACTTTTGAAATAGCTTCTACTTTTCAGTTCATTGAGAAGTCATTGAAAATAAAAGCATTTTTTTCGATTATTGAATTGTAATTTTTGCTTGCTTCCTGAATTTACTGCCTTCAATTCAAATGTAGCCCAACCTTGTTGTCCATTGGCCCAGGACTGAGTGTAACAGGCAATCCATTTGATCAATGAGCACCTCAAATAACAGTTGAGGGCAGAGTAAATAATAGAATGAATGGAATTGGAATGGCCTCTGTGATGATAACGGAACTAAGCAAAAATAAAGACGTAACAGTATCAGCAGTTTTTCTAGGATTAAAGATACTTTAAAGTGTTTAAGACATTACATTTTCCACATGTTGAATCTTTTCCTCGAAATCCTGGCTACAGCACTCATTTTTGGAGAGATGTGCCTGTCATATAGCCTTTTATACCGATATCCAATTCAGCTCCAATATATTTAAGTCAGAAGAAGAAGCCTATCATATCAGATTGTAAGAAGGGGTTCAATGGAGGTAACGCTTCGCTTAATCTAGCAATAGATTATTTGTCCCAAACACAATTATAATCATTCCAAACATTGTTCACATAATCTCCAATGGGGAAATAAGTCAATAGTAAAGAATTGGCATGTCTGCTTTTCATTTGAAGTAGCCTCACACATCTTTTGTTCCATTTGGCGACATTCTTCATCTAAATGGTAAACAGGGTTTTTATGTTGATCTTCTAAATATCTTTTGTCATTGTTAGGTTTCCTGCAAATGGGTAGAAGCATCAGAAAAAGCAGAATGTAAACGAGTCTAACAATGGGGATGGCAGACAGACGATGAACACTGTAGAGGTTCAAGAAGTTAGACATGTGAGGTTAGAGAATGATTGAGCCCTCAGAGAGCAGTAGCTAGCTAGCTCCTGCAGTATACTCACACACACATCCCCCCCTACAGCTCCATCTGAATTGTGACAGAAATGAAAAGCGGCCTAACCTACACCAGTAAAAAGGGCCTAGTTTCTTACCAATCAGATCACACGTCCAATATCATACACATTCCAATACCTCCACATTGATTGTGTAGGCTAATGCTAGAACTGCCCTCAAACAATAGATTGAAATAGACTTAAATGTCACACTTTTTCCCCCCAGAAAAAATACACACAATGGCCATTGTCCCTGTCCACTGCTATTGTGTCACGTCTCTGACAGTTGGCATTGTCTAATGGTGTGAAGAAATGCATGCTAGGATAGACATGACCCTCACCTTCTCATTATTTTGGTTATAGTGCGAGAGGAATTTTGCACATTCACTGTAGTTTGCCCATGTCTTGTTGTTGGTAGTGGTCAGCTCCCACGTCCCATTGTTGTCACAGCGACGATAGGCTAGTCCTGTAGAATACAACACATAGAATACAACAGAATGACAATGCACGTGTCATTTCTTTTCACCTGTAAGTATATATTGGTGTTGTATACTAGGATATACTGTGCGTAACAATTTCCCAGAATAAATGTCCATGCCCATTTTTTATTATTATTATTTTTTTTTTTAAACATGCTGTTGGCATTTTCTAGGAAACAAAGTGAATAGTATGTTAGGAGTTTGGTAGAATGTCATCACATCAGAAATCATGTGTATTTCTTCCAGTGTAACAGCCTTGTTAGATGAAGAACTCAAGTTTTAAAAGATCACATCTTGCTGCGTCGATGTAACTATAGAAACGTATTCAAAAGCAACGCCCTATGCTGTCTTCCAGAGTAAAGCAGTTACAAGAGGTTGTTTTCAGATTTTACAATAGTGAACACCATTACCTATAATATATGCCAATTAGCAGACACTTTTATCCAAAGCGACTTAGTCATGCGTGCGTACATTTGACGTAAAACTGAAAATTAGCTCAGTGAAAGAGAACTGTTGAACTGCAGGCTACCCAGGGCCTGTCTTACCTTTATGGTTGAAGTCGTAAATGTACTCTGGACAGGCAGTGGACACCAGCTTTCCAGGAGACCCCTCAGGCCAACAAACAATGCCATCCCACTCTGGCGAGCAGTAACCATCTGCAGGAATAGAGCCAAAGCAGTAGTGACATTTAAGCCTAGTGACGTTGACTGTTCACTGCCTTGGCTCCAACATTACGTCGCCTTAGGCTTCGTTATATTCCAAGACACCAATGAGTAGCTGTTTTTAGATTGTGTTGTCCCCTGAAAAGGATACACAAATGAACTTTAACCTAATGTCATGATCATAAATAGCACGTAGAGAAAGATGGCCCCAGTAGCCTGTTAATTGGTGGGTAAGTAGGAAATGGATATAATGTCCCTTGTTCACAACACCAGTCATCTATAGCAGTGATGTCTTCTGTCTGCTGGATATGTTTGATCATCCAGAGAAGATTTGAGGCTGCTGCTCTCCATCAAAACTACAATTAATGCTAAACAAACAAGCATATAATTCCCAAAATAGCTCAAAATGTCAACATTTTCAAGCAAATTTGTGTCATACTTCAATGTTTTTATTGTACTTTGTTTTGGCATGAATCTACTTCCACTGTTTACGTCCACCTCACAAGAAAGACATGCTTGTTACTCTATGTTGCTTCCGCCGCATGAAAAGGAGACTTGCAATGTTGCAGTCAGGAAATAACTGAGTAGGCCTATGCAGGCATGTTTCTAATGATCCATAGGAGGGGCATAGGCCTAAATGCACTATTTATTGAATGTTTATGATCTTACCGCAGCACTCACACACTTCAACATAAAGCATATCTCTTCTGTTAAAGTGGTTTCAATATGGATCTTATTTGTGGAAATTCCATGCAAAATSAAGAAAACAACAGCGACAATGGTGCAGGGTTCTGGATCCCTTGGGAAAAAACAAAGATACAATGGTACACCACTGAGACAGTCTAGTTCACCACAGTGGAAGAGCAGAGTCAAGCAGTTAGCAGTTCTGCTAACCTCTCTTATTTCCACCCTCTTGTAAAATCTTTCTTCCTCACCCCCTCGGTATGCGTACAGCGCGGTAAAGTTTTTGTTTGTATACTTTAAGCAAGTTTGCAAAAAATGCCTTTGACTCGCAAGGAATTATTGCTTTGGCAAACAGAACAAACCGTAGATAGATGTCAAGCAACCTTATGTTCATTGATACATAGGGGCAGCAGTAGCATTTTAGAACAAAATTATTCTTAATTGTTAGCTATACCAAATGGTGCAGAAACCTTAGCCTTCCGACAGTGGGAATGTAGTACCCTCTCCCCACAGATCCCTGGCAGAAGCCACTTTCTGGCTACGCTTTCATTTTCTATTATTGAAAACATCTTCCCCACACTCACCACTAATAACTAGATAAGGATAAAACAAAAACGGTTTTCTCTTTGCTATGAAATGTATTACTTTCTCATTCATGTAATCAATGTTACAAAGAGGCTATGACYACATTATTTTTTATGTGCCTTCAAAATCGCCCGTCATTCGGATATCATAATTAGAGAGCACACTTCATATTTTTTCAACTGGTTTTYGATTGAGAGAGAAGCCTAAGATGCTTCAGGTTTTTCTATATCAATGATCACARGTCCTGGGAGTGAAATCGGTCTTAGGTTTAAGTTTTTTTCACTGAACTTTTATAACCCATCGGACCACCTACCAACAGGCTCAAATTAAACACAGAACACACACATATATAATTTCCTATAAATTCCATGACCATGATTTAAATATAAATGTGACTATGGGGGAGTGGTGGACTTTGGTATTGGTGATGTAATTGAGGTTTATAATAACGCTTTCTTTTCCCTCCAGTCATTTGATTCAAGTCTTGCAGATGTCAAAACATATCGCAGTAGAGTTTTGATAGTTGCAAGCTTTTACACCAAGACCACACGTTTGAATGCTGAGCTATTTTCACACACTGCAAGGTCTGGGGTCTTGAGCCCACATCCCTCCACTGACCTAACCAGGCAAACCTCAGTGTCTCCCTCAATGAAAACGTTGTCTCAGGGAAGTAATGGAGAACTCATGTGTATTTAAGGCACAAATGAGAAATAATAACAAATAGATGGGACTTCACAGTGAAACACTGCAACACTAAACAAGACCCTGGCCTTGGGCTGAGGTTGGCCCACCACCCTACCAGCCACCACTTTCAAAATAGTTAGAATAGAAAGATCAGTTCATTACTATTTGCTAATTTTACAACCACACGGTGCAAACCATTTGAAACAGTCATCCCTCCACAGTTCTAATAATAGTTTGGCTAACCACAAGTTTACAGTGGCACATAACACCAACGGGTGCTCACATAAGACATGGTCAAGGCAAATCTGGAAGAAAAGCCAAACGCCTCAAAAATGTATTCAGTTGCTATTCTTTGAGTTTGAGTCAGCATGCAAGGTTTTTCCACAATAGAGGAGACCAAAATGAGCTTCAGCCTATTCCAAATAAAGGACACACTTTTCTTAGCCAATGTTGTCAACATTACAAAAATAAAAACTATTCATAAAACATAATGGCCAGTTAACAGCAAAAGTTTCCACCATATTTTTGTCACGTATACTCCCTCTCTGGCCTCTAGGTCACCAGACTGCTGATTATTACACGCACCTGTCACCCTCGTCATGTGCACCAGCACTTATTGACACTCACCTGGACTCCATCACCTRCTTGATTACCTGCCCTATTTATGTCACTCCCTTTGGTTCCTTCCCTAGGTGTTATTGTTTCTGTATCTAGCTGTTAGTGTTTCTTTTTTTGTTCAACTTTGTTTATTTATTAAATGTATTCAGTCCCTGAACTTCCTGACTCTCAGCGTACATCGMTACAAATTTCTACAGGGTCATCATGAGACTAACTACAACATAGGCTATACTGTACAGAACATAATGATGTCAAAGTATTTGCCACCTAATAAACAATGTGCACATTAGGTTGAAATGAAGTTCAAATGAAAATMCTCAAATTATAAAGTAAAAAGAATACTGAATTAACCAAGCACACCAAATAAGGTATTGAAAGCTTTTTCAGGCAAAAAGTACACCAGAGCTTTCCCTCTCTCTTTGAGAGGTAGGTAATATGCATACCCACATTTCAGCTTCAGCTGAGCTATGATTGTGAAGACGTGTGTGTCACGCCCTGATCTGTTTCACCTGTCCTTGTGATTGTCTCCACCACCTCCAGGTGTCGCTTATTTTTCCCCAGTGTATTTATCCCTGTGTTTCCAGTCTCTCTGTGCCAGTTTGTCTTGCATGTTTCCAAGTCAACCAGCAATTTTCCCGTTCTCTTGCTTTTTGCATTCGCCTTTTTTTTTCTAGTCCTCCCGGTTTTGACCCTTGCCTGTTTCTGGACTTTGTACCCGCCTGCCTGACCATTCTGCCTGCCTTGACCACGAGCCTGTCTGCCACTCTGTACCTCCTGGACTCTGATCTGGTTTTGACCTTTTTGCCTGTCCACGACCATTCTCTTGCCTCCCCTTWAGATTAATAAACATTTGTAGGACTCCAACCATCTGCCTCCTGTGGTTGCATTTGGGTCTCGCCTTGATAGTGTGCAACCTTTCAAAAAGGGGTCAGGTTACAGCCAACAGCCTAAGTCAATTCTACTACTCTCTGACAGCGTCACCAGGTATACAGGTTAYGTAGTCATCTCTGATGCACCCACCGTGGTTCAATGTAATTTCATTGAAATGATGTGGGAAAACAATGATTGTTTGATGTTAAAATATTTGGGCTGATGTGATAAATAAGAAGCATTACTACCATATATGGGTACACTAATTTATAAGGGCAGGCTGAGCCGAGGACCTCATTTCAAGATGGCTGCTACCTACCTTCCGGGTTAACATTGTGAAGCATAAATTAAATAAACACGGAATTTTATTAGTCACATGTGCAGTGAAATGCTTCCTTATGAGCCCCTAACCAACAATGCAGTTTTAAAAAATACAGAGAAGAGAAAAGTAACAAGTAAGGAGCAGCAGTAAAATAACAATAGCGACTATATACAGGGGGGTACAAATAGAGTCAATGTGCGGGGACACCGGTTAGTTGAGGTAGGACATTATACTTTGTGCGTGACAAATAATTTTTCCAACAATTGTTTACAGACAGATTATTTCACTTATAATTCACTGTATTACAACTCCAATGGGTCACAAGATTACAAACTAAGTTGACTGTTTCTTTAAACAGCTTGTAAAATTCCAGAAAATGTCATGGCTTCTGATAGGTTAATTGACATTTGAGTCAATGGAGGTGTACCTGTGGATGTATTTCAAGGCCTACCTTCAAACGCAGTGTCTCTTTGCTTGACATCATGGGAAAATCTAAAGAAATCAGCCAAGACCTCAGGAAAAAAATTGTAGACCTCCACAAGTCTGGTTCACCCTTGAGCGCAATTTCTAAATGCCTGAAGGTACCAAGTTCATCTGTACAAACAATAGTACGCAAGTATAAACACCATGGGACCACGCAGCAGTCATACCGCTCAGGAAGGAGACGCATTCTGTCTCCTGGAGATGAATGTACTTTGGTGAGAAAAGTGCGTATCAATCCCAGAACAACAGCAAAGGATCTATATCCACAGTAAAATGAGACCTATATTGACATAACCTGAAAGGCCGCTCAGCAAGGAAGAAGCCACTGCTRCAAAACCYCWAAAAAAAGRCAGACTACGGTTTGCAATTGCACATGGGGACAAAGATCGTACTTTTTGGAGAAATGTCCTCTGGGCTGATGAAACAAAAATACAACTGTTTGGCCATAATGACCATCGTTAGGTTTGGAGGAAAAAGGGGGGGGCTTGCAAGCCGAAGACCACCATCCCAACCGTGAAGCACGAGGGTGGCAGAATCATGTTGTGGGGGTGCTTTGCTGCAGGAGTGCTGGTGCACTTCACAAAATAGATGGCATCACGAGGTAGGAAAATTATGTGAATATATTGAAGCAACATCTCATGACATCAGTCAGGAAGTTAAAGCTTGGTTGCAAATGGGTCTTCTAAATCGACAATGACCCCAAGCATACTTCCAAAGTTGTGGCAAAATGGCTTAAGGACAACAAAGTCAAGTTATTGGAGTGGCCATCACAAAGCGCTGACCTCAATCCTATAGAAAATTTGTGGGCAGAACTGAAAAAGTGTGTGCGAGCAAGGAGGCCTACAAACCTACTCAGTTACACCAGCTGTCAGGAGGAATGGGCCAAAATTCACCCAACTTATTGTGGGAAGCTTGTGGAAGGCTACCTGAAACGTTTGATCAAAGTTCATCAATTTAAAGGCAATGCTACCAAATACTAATTGAGTGTATGTAAACGTTTGAACAACTGGCTTGGGGGTAGAAGCTGTTTAGAAGCCTCTTGGACCTAGACTTGGCGCTCCAGTACCGCTTGCCGTGCAGTAGCAGAGAGGACAGTCTATGACTAGGGTGGCTGGAGTCTTAAACAATTTTTAGGGCATTCCTCTGACATAGAGGTCCTGGATGGCAAGAAGCTTGGCCCCAGTGATGTACTGGTTCGTTCGCACTACCCTCTAATGCCTTGCGGTCGGAGGCCGAGCAGTTGCCATACCAGCTAGTGATGCAACCAGTCAGGATGCTCTCGATGGTGCAGCTTTCAGTTAATACACACCGAAAGCTGGGACTTCACAGATCATGAGGATATCTTATTTGTCTGCCTGTGACCTACCGTTATTGATCACCAGCCCTGAGAATCAAAATATTCATATTACACAACGTTTTCACCAAACAGCAAACATCTTACAAGGTAAGCATCAATTTGGTCTGTGTTTGAGTTATAGCTACATGGGGAGTATCAAATTAATCCTTAGGTTGGTAGGAACAAATCTAGCCTATGTTATCTGATGACGTATGARTTAATGGCAACATCGAATATCCACCAAGTGACTATATCTTTGCGCATCAAAAATATGTTGCTTGCTTACGCATCCATATCCCCTGTATGTCCCGACACCGCCACAATGTTTGAGAGAGGTTGACGCTGTAGAACTTTAGTTTTTATAGTGAACAATAACTTTTAGGCACATTCCGTGTGCAAAAACAGTTCGATTACCACATTCGGACACTTTGGAGAGGTTGAAAGGACACTTGAATGTAGCTGGATACTCCATAACACCACCACAATGTTTGAGTGAGGTTGATGTGGTAGAAATTGTTTTTATACTGAACAAATTGCATTTAGGGATTTCAAATATATAATAGCACTGGAATTATCTAATTTACAGACATATGCCGCTTTGGAGAGGTGTAGGGACACTTGGAAACGTCCCGTGACCACACCTGACACCACTTACTAAAACATCTGCCCATTTCTAGTTAGGTCTATCAATCCCATTTTTTTCTGATATTGCTCACATGTTGTGGAAGCCATCTGATGTGTTTCCAGCTCTAGTCATCAATAATTCAACTAAAATAACAAAAGAACAGTGTGTGCTTTGTGTGTGCTTGATCTTGTGTATTCTGAACTATGTAACTCCAAACTATCTTCTGATCATTTCCTCATAATCTCCCAGATGTCTTCTTTCCAAATATACCATGTCAGAATCATGTAATTACACAGGAATAGCACTTACTTTTGGGTATGTCTATTTAGGTGGAAATCTACATTTTTCCACTACATTTAAMAGGTTATTAATTAGAACTGTTAAGACTCCATGGATTGAGGAGGAATTGAAAAACTTTATGGTTGAAAGAGATTGGGCAAAAGGAGTGTCTAAGTCTGGCTGGACATCTGACTGGCTGACGTACTGCAAATTAAGAAATTATGTAACTAAACTCAACAAAAAGAAGAAGAAACTATTATGAAGCCAAGATCAATGACACACTATACAGTATATACAAAAGTATGTGGACACCCCTTCAAATGAATGGATTCTGGTTATTTCAGCCACATCCGTATAAAATCAAGCACACAGCCATGCAATCTCCATAGACAACCATTGACAGAAGAATGGCCTTACTGAAGAGCTCAATGACTTATGAAGTGGCACCGTCATAGGATGCCACCTTTCCAACAAGTCAGTTCGTCAAATGTCTGCCCTGCTAGAGCTGCCCCGGTCAACTGTAAGTGATGTTATTGTGAAGTGAAAACATCTAAGAGCAARAACGGCTCAGCCTTAAAGTGGTATGCCACACAAGCTCACAGAACGGGTTCCAAACTGCCTCTGGAAGCAACGTCAGCATAAGAACTGTTCGTCGGTAGCTTCATGAAATGGGTTTCCATGGCCGAGCAACCGCACACAAGTCTAAGCTCACCATGCGCAATGCCAAACGRCGGCTGGAGTGGTGTAAAGCTCGCCGCCATTGGACTCTGGAGCAGTGGAAATGCGTTCTCTGGAGTGATAAATCATGCTTCACCATCTTGCAGTCTGACGGACGAATCTGGGTTTGGGATGCCAGGAGAACGGTACCTG
The DNA here is from genome assembly GCF_002910315.2 of Salvelinus sp. IW2-2015. Classification (NCBI taxonomy): domain Eukaryota; kingdom Metazoa; phylum Chordata; class Actinopteri; order Salmoniformes; family Salmonidae; genus Salvelinus; species Salvelinus sp. IW2-2015. The sequence goes on along the minus strand of NC_036859.1, from coordinate 12,439,585 downwards.
CCCCAATGCATAGTACCAACTGTAAAGTTTTGTGAAGGAGGAATAATGGTCTGGGGCTGTTTTTCATGGTTCAGGCTAGGACCCTTAGTTCCAGTGAAGGGAAATCTTAATGCTACAGCATACAATGTCATTCTAGACGATTCTGTGCTTCCAACTTTGTGGCAACAGTTTGGGAAGGTCCTTTCCTTTTTCAGCATGACAATGCCCCCGTGCACAAAGCAAGGTCCATACAGAAATGGTTTGTCAAGATTGGTGTGGAYGAACTTGACTGGCCTGCCCAGAGCCTTAACCTCAACCCTATTGAACACCTTTGGAATGAATTGGAATGCCTACTACGAGCCAGGCCTGATCGCCATACATCKGAGCCTGACCTCACTAATGCTCTTGTGGCTGAATTGAASCAAGTCCCCGCAGAAATGTTTCAATATCTAGTGGAAAGCCTTCCCAGAAGAGTGGAGGCTGTTATAGCACCAAAGGGGGGAGCAACTCCATATTAATACCCATGATTTTGGACTGAGATGTTCGACGAGAAGGTGTCCACATATGTTTGGTCATGTAGTGTACAATGAATGATGTACTTTAAATGAAATTGTTGGCAGAAAGACATTCAACTCATCAAATCGTATGGCTTATTAATCACAAAACCATTTGATGTTGCCAATTATTGTAATGATTACTTCATTMGCAAAATGGGAAAACCTAGGCAGGAAATGCCAACAATGAGCCATCCTAATTCATGCATTAAAAAAACTAACAATTAAAAAATGCATTGTAAGTTAGTGTGGGAGAGGTGGGYAAATGATTGTTATCGATCAATAATGGCATTGACAACAGATGGATAGCTACTGAGGATGGTAGCTGACTTTATAGCCACTCCTATCTGTCATATATTTAGTCTGAGCCTAGAGGAATGTCTTTGTCCTCAGGCCTGGAGGGAAGCCAAAGTCATTCCACTGCCTAAGAGTGATAAAGCAACCTTTACTGGTTCTAACAGCAGACCTATCAGCTTGCTGCCAGCTCTTAGCAAACTATTGGAAACAATTGTGTTTGACCAAATACAATGCTATTTCACTGTAAACAAATTAACAATTTCAGCACGCTTATATAGAAGGGCACTCAACATGTACTGCACTGACACAAATGACTGATGATTGGTTAAAATACATTCATAATAAGAAMATTGTGGGAGCTGTACTGTTAGATTTCAGTGCAGCCTTTGATATTATTGACCATAACCTGTTGTTYAGAAAACTTATGTATTATGGCTTTTCAACCTCAGCTCAGACACATTATTCCATTTCTGTTTGTCACATGTCTGTGGAACTTGTTCATTTTKTYTTTCAGTTGTTGAATCTTGTTATGTTCATACAAATATTTACACATGTTAAGTTTACTGAAAATAAACACAGTTGACAGTGAGAGGACGTTTCTTTTTTTGCTGAGATTAGAAACAAGTTATATTTTAGCACCTGGCTACACAGACGCTCGTTGATGCGCACGAGCAATGTGGGTGCAATGATTGAATAACATGCATGTGTACATTTATTTTGCAACACGAGTGCTGTGGTCAGCATATCAGAAACAATGTGTTGGAAATTCCAAATTGTTTGCATAGTCACACACACAGCACTTACACACTTACCCCACCAGGCATGCCACCAGGGTTCTTTTCACAGTCCCCAGGTCCAGAACAGATTCAAGGAAACATACAGTACTATATAGAGCCATGAGTGCATGCAACTGCCTTCCATCTTATATAGCGCAAATGAACAGCAAACCTGCTTTCAAAAAACAAATAAAGAAAGACCCCACGGCACAACGCCTCTCCCCCATGTGACCTACTTGCTGTGTTCATGTATTAATAAATCCCCTACAGGATCGGTGGGTCCCCTGCGGGACGGTTGAGCTAACGTAGGCTAATGCGATTACCATGAGGTTGTAAGTAACAAGAACATTTCCCAGGACATAGACATATCTGATATTGGCAGAAAGCTTAAATTGTTGTTCATCTAACTGCACTGTCCAATTTACAGTAGCTATTACAGTGAAATAATACGATGCTATTGTTTGAGGAGAGTGCACAGTTATGAACTTGAAAAGTTATGAATAAACCAATTAGGCACATTTGGGCAGTCTTGATACAAATATTTTAATAGAAATGCAATGTTTCATTGGATCAGTCCAAAACTTTGCACATACACTGCTGCCATCTAGTGGCCAAAATCTAAATTGCACCTGGGCTGGAATAATACATTATGGCCTTTCTCTTGCATTCCAAAGATGATGGTACAAAAAAACATAGTTTTTTTCTTTCTATTATCTTTTACCAGATCTAATGTGTTATATTCTCCCACATTAATTTAACATTTCCACAAACTTCAATGTGTTTCCTTTCAAATGGTATCAAGAATGTGCATATCCTTACTTCAGGTCCTGAGCTACAGGCAGTTAGATTAGGGTATACCATTTCAGGCAAAAATGGGYAAAAAGGGTCCGATCCTTAAGAGGTTTTTAAAGACAATTATTTCAATTTGGGATTTGCATTTCTGTCCATTTCACAAATTGACACATTTAAAAAGAAACCGACCAAAACTGGAAGTAAGATGTGCATTCTCCATGGTAATAAAATATTAGGTCGACTTAACACATATTTCATTTCAAATGTCAAATACTCTCCCAAATGACGAAGAAGGAAGCTGTTGAAGGATGAAATCTACCCTGGAATTGTACCCCCAGCTACCTGGAAAAATAATAACGCCTCATACGACACTGACACGCAAGACATGTCAAGCTGCATTAGGGCTGATGGTGGTCAGAGGWGGTAAGGAGACTCATCTTAGACAGCTCTAATGTGGCTCTGCTTAGTGTTAGTGTTAGTGTCTGGGATCATTCTGATCAATACACTTTGAGGAACCACAGGCCTGCTTTACCCTTTCCCTTTTAAACACTGAAACCATCTTGTACCAACAAGTCTTTTGATGATTGATGATCTTAAAAAAGGTGTTCTTTTAAGTTCTATTTCAAGTTAAGCCTGAAAGCTGTGAACATTTGCAGAATCTGTGCACATTTGGGGAATATTGTGAGAGATAATATAACTACTGGGAATCCATCAATAATACCCTTTGTATTTCTTAGTTCTACAGTGCAATACAACTTTGTAATGGTGTGTTTCATTTACGGAGAAAGAATGCGTCTGTTTCCAACACAGAAAGAACACAAGACCACAATGAACCGGGGTTCAAGAGAAAATAATATGACTGTCTGGATATGGAATCCAAAACCTCTTTAGAATAATCAAACTGAAAAAAATATACTGACCACAGAGACGGGAAAATCTGTGGTCTGTCTGAAAGTGACGGTCATTCACACAACCACAAGTAAACAAATACGGACTGGATCAGCTTCTCTCAAAAATCCCCCCGACCACCCTAACCTCCTAACCATACAGGAAGAAATATAATAAACGTTCCACTCTTCATTTCAAACTATAGTCCAGCCATGGTACTATCCGTAATTGTCCTGAACGAATGCTCCATATTAGAGCTACAATCTGGGATTGGATCAATGCCATCAGCATTCACACTAATTTGACTAATATGATTCAAATAGTGACAAAGGAAACCATTTTCTCCACAAGATAATTCATTTTCCGGCGTTCTGTCAGAGTCAAATCATTATTCCTACAGAACGCCTGTGTGAGTTCTGACTCGCTCAATAATCTATACATCTCAGCCTCTTAATCGACTGTTACCTCTGCTCTGTGTGTTATTGTTCTGCTGAGACAACACACAGTAGTAGACAAAATAATGTTTATACTTATGATATGCCCTCAGGTGTCAATGTGACATAACTACATTCGTGCCTGGTTAACAGAGCAGGCAGTAAACCAACAGAGATTTAATTTAACTCTGCAGAAAGCCACATACTGTATGTCATTTATCCAATATCAACATGACAGGACCATTTTCATGTCAATAAAAAAAAAGGGTAGGCTGATACATCAGGTTTAAAGAACTTTTATCTGAGAAAAAGTACATTTAAAAATGCATTTAKAACTCACCACCAGGCTTGTGTTTGTTCCTGATGGCTACCTCACACTTGCGTTTGGCTTTGAACAACAGGCCGATCTGCTCCTCTTTGGTGAGCACATCATCTGCCTCTACCTGCATAAAAAAAGGACAATGACACTAAGTTAGTAGACTGAGGAGCAATCGTTCTTCAAAAAACACAATGGAAAAGTTTGTAACAAACATCAGATAGCAGAGCAGGGACGCGTTGTTGTGAAACCACATTTCATTTCCCATATCAATAAGCATTTTATGCTAGGTTGACAGCATTATTTTATGCGAGGTTGACCCAAACAGTTTGTAACAAACATCAGATAGCAGAGCAGGAGGTTGTACACACACACACACACACCCCACCCTCATGCTGTATACAAACAAGCCTAGCCAACAGCAGTAGGTGGTAGACTTGTAGCATGTGTAATGTGTACATAGATGCATTACAACCCGATTATCAAAACCCCATCCCTCTCATTGTCCTAGTCTAAGAGTTTCCTAAAACACAAAAAAGCATTTTCTTTCACAGTACAATTAAGATGAACCAAATAAGAGGCATTTGGCCAACTGTGAGTCACGGTGGTTTAGGTAAACGTAAAGTCGGTTACATATTTTTATTCCTGTCTTAACTGTCCATGAAGGCAAGGGGTTCTAAAAGACCTTGCGGATTCTGTTTCTTGTCTAAACAGCATCAGCTTCGCTCTTTGTTTATAGTCCCAGCTGGTACTCCTGTGATTTTAGTCACTCTGTGGCTGGTGTACCATTAAGCACTAATCAGATATGACCAAACCTTTTCCTCTTAGACCTCACAACATTTGCTCAACTTTCAAACAGTGCTGGAGACAGAGCCATAATATCCCAGGTGGGGTTTTCCATTCAATGAAATGTCTGCACTTTAGAGATTACTACACTGACTACCCATACATCCAACCCTTACACACAAACACACACACACTCAGAACTCATACACACTCAAAGGCTTTTCAATTATACTGTATACTATTTATTATACTGGTGACCAATTCACTACCCACTATATATTTGTAAAAAATATATATATACAGTCAAATTAGATAATTATTTTGTAAATGCTGTCCATTATTACATCATACTACCTCTTCTATTACTTATTTTTTACTTGATTCTTTTATTCTTATCAATAGCTAGGTTTCCATCCAATTTGCGACAGATTTTCATGCAAATACTCTAGAATCTGGATAAAGAAAATATGCACGTTTTCCCACCAGTGGTGTTTCCACCAAATTTGCTAATAAAAATCAGTGCGTGATGCAATGTAATTGAAAAATGTTATTTTTCGCTCAAGTTTTCATGTACCGAATAAAAATCAAGTTCAATATGTTTCCATCGCATTTTCAACTCCACGGATAGTTTCGTCACAAAAACGGTTGTGTTAAATAGTGAATGTGCCTACTCTGGTCTTGGCACGTGTACTCTAGCTAACAGCTAACAGCTCGCAGATACAGTGCTGGTAGACTGTGCGGGTATAGTCTACATGGTGAGATTATTATGGATTATAGCGAGAACATTTTGTATTTGTCAAATGGCTGTCAAGCATCGGCCATCATGTCGATATCTTTTAGAAAGGGGCATCAAGATCACAGTGCACTTTCACCACCCTGTGAAGTTCATCATAACTTATTTCATCTGTAGCCTAATAAACTGCATATTTTCCAGAGTCGTACTGGGAGGACCACACACCATATCGTGTTACTCCAAGTTTACTTTGATATGATGGTGACTATATCAATATTTGCGCATAAATGCGTTTCCGCCGCCATTTCTCACATAATTAATTTTAGACACAAAAAGATCAGATCGGCAATTATAAAATTGTACCGAAACTTCCTGTTTCCATCACAGCTGTCTGTTGTCACAGCTGTCATACCGTATGTTTTATACGGTATGACTTCACTCGCAGAAAAACTGTGCATGGAAATGTGGCTATTGATCAATGTACTGCATTGTTGAGGGAGCTAGCACATAAGCATTTCACTGCACCTTTTACACCTGCTGTAAAATGTGGCTATTGATATTGCTCAATGTACTGCATTGTTGAGGGAGCTAGCACATAAGCATTTCACTGCACCTTTTACACCTGCTGTAAAATGTGTATGTGACGAATAATTAGATTTAATAGGTGCCTTTGGCTGGACGCTGAGTGCTGGGATCAGTAAGCATCGGTAACAAATATTGTTCTATTGACTTTGACAAGTGTCCTCTTTGGCATTCGTGACAATACATTTCATATGCTTGCTTCCCAGCAGGCATCTTTCCAACTGTTTGAAAACTTATGGTACACTTAAACGAGTGGCACATAACGCACACAACTARATTTCTTATCACTGTATATATTTTTACCCTAAGGGCAGGAAGAACAGTRTAACTGAGCTAAAGTGTTGTGATAATGTCAAAAGGTTTTAAAAAGGTTGACTTTAGAATCTAGACCAAAATGTCTCTAACCACATTTCCATCCACATTCTTTATGCTAGTCATACGAGTCATACAATTGTATGCAAGTTTTTTTTTTTATTATGCGAGTCATACAATTTTATAAATGCCGACAAATAATGTGTTCGTTCGACATGGTGGGATCTTTTTGTGTAAGTGAAATTAATTATGCTAGAAATAGCGGTGGAAATGATTTCATGCGCAAATATTTAAATAATAAATCAAATCAAATTTGATTGGTCACATACACATGTTTAGCGGATGTTATTGCGGGTGTAGAAAAATGCTTGTGTTTCGAGCTCCAACAGTGCAGTAATATCTAACAATTCACAACAATACACAACAATACACACAATACACACAAACCTAAAAGTAAAAGAACGGAATTAAGGAATGTATAAATACTAGGATGCGCAATGTCAGAGTGGCATAGCCTAAAATACAGTAGAATACAGTATATACATATGAGATGCGTAAAGCAAAAATATGCTAACATTATTAAAGTGACTAGTGTTCCATTATGAAAGATTARATCAAAGTAAACTTGGAGTCCACTACGACTCAGGAAACCATGCAGTTTATTAAACTACAGATTAAATAAATTATGATGAGCTTCACAGGGTGGTGAAAATGCACGGTGATCTTGATGCTAAATCTCGATGGTCTTATTCTGGTGACATGATGATCAATGCTTGACTGCCATTTAACAAACAAAAGTATTCTCGCTGTTAGCCATACAAATCTCATCCTTTAGACTGGCCTACCCGCACAACTTACCTTTATTGTAGCTGCGTGTTAATGGCTAGAGTACACGTGCCAAGACCAGAGTAGGCCCATTTGCTATTTAGCGCAACAGTTTTTGTGGCAAAATTATCGGTGGAGTTGAAAATGCGATGGGAACACATTGAACTTTAGATATGTATTCGGTACATGAAAACTTACCCGGAACCCAAACCTGCTGCGCGCGTGCGCTATCTTGCATAAATGTATTTTGTCCCCCTACACCAAACGTGATCACGACACGCAGGTTAAAATAGCAAAACAAACTCTGAACCAATGACATTKATTTGGGGACAGGTCGAGAAGAATTAAACATGTATGGCAATTTAGCTAGTTAGCTTGCACTTGCTAGCTAATTTGTCCTATTTAGCTAGCTTGCTGTTGCTAGCTAATTTGTCCTGGGATATAAACATTGAGTTGTTATTTTACCTGAAATGCACAAGCTCCTCTACTTCGCCAATTAATCCACACATAAAATGGGCAACCGAATCGTTTCTAGTAATCTCTCCTCCTTCCAGGCTTTTTCATCTTTTAACTTATATGGTGATTGTCTTCTAAACTTTCATAGTATTACCACGACTACCGGCAAAACAGTTCGTCTTTCAGTCACCCACGTGGGTATAACCAATGAGATGGCACSTGGGTACCTGGTTCTATAAACTAATGAGGAGATGGGAGAGGCAGGACTTTCAGCGCGATCTGCGTCAGAAATAGAAATTACTTCTATTTTAGCCCTTGGCAACGCAGACGCTCATTGACTCGCGCGAGCAGTGTGGGTGCAATAATTGAATAACATGGATTTCTAAATGTATTTTGCGTCGCTCGCGTACGRGACGTGTCRGGTCAGTATGCAAAAAATGCACATTTTGTGTCCACTACATCACCACGTACTGATATTTATCAGCATCAAGTTCGTTTGGAAATTTGCATATTTACACCAAAATATGTTGCCAATTGGATGGAAACCTAGCTGCTGTGACTAAAGAAGTGATAAAACGTTCATCCCTCAGCCAGTGTCAGACTCTCAGCATGTGGTACTGTATGTCAGCGTAGGTCGTACACAGATATCGATATAAACCCCATAAAAGCTGGCATGCTCCAATGTGCCACCAAGTTGACCCAAAGGAGACATTTGACTTAATGTAGYCCTACTCCCAGGAGAAAGTGAACTTGAGTCTTAGTTTTTTAAATGAATAATAGGTATCAGAGTGCAGTCTATAATGCCTACTCCGGTTGTCTGTATATCTAAACAACATATTGTGACTTCAATCTACCTTATATCATTAGGGAAATAAGATATGGGAGTTTTGTCTCTGAAGCCATGTGATTTAGGGGATATAATATTACATGACAAATACCAGGCCCTCTGCACTGCAGCACTTGAAACCCTAATGCTTGATCCATCAATATTTTCACTAGTTTAAGGCTTGAAATAAGGATGTCCATTTTGAGAGCTGAATGGGGTTATAGAGTAAAGAAGACATTTATGGCCTAAGACGGTAAACAACCACAGATGGAACAACATTTCACCACACAGCGACAAGGATAGATACAACCTGTTTACTGTACTGGCTATGCCAATATAGAATATTCCACAGGTCTATTCCAAAGAAGCGAAGATCATTTTCACATCTAAATCACTGCTGACTTATGTTACTTTATGCAGGGGTAATGCCAGTGACAGGCCAGAAAAACAACAAAACTGAGCTTGCTGACGTCAGCCCTTGAAAAGACTGGTGTCTTCATCATCTTCGTTCCGAATCTAAAGATGGCATATTCAGAAAATAATTAAGTTTGACATTAAGTAGCCATCTGAGGTCTTTAAAGAAACTATGCACAAGGAAGTTGAAGAACAAAGATCTTAAACATAACTGTATAGACCATTTTTACTTTGCAATTTGATTCTGCAGGTAAGAGAGAGGGCAGTGTTTTACCTTAGTTTCATGCAATGTGTTTTTAAGGCTTCCTGCAAGAAAACAGTTTTTTTAATCTAAATATATATATATATTTTTTTATCTAAGTCTGCCCCTGAACTACAAATGACAGTTTGATAAATACCTTCAAGCCAGGAATTGATGGGGATTTGTCACCTTTAAAATGTTGTCTCTATATAATGGATAAATAAAGCTATATTCTACTGTAAACCTTGACCTTTCTGGTATGGCTTAGTTTTGTGACCCTGTTGCATGGAAGAGTAATTGGGGTTACATTTGAGGCTMTGGTTTAAGACAGAAAGAGAATGAGAGGCCCCCAGGTATAATGGAATTGCCCGCAGACTACAGACAATATTTTACAAGACAGTGCAGCTGATTTGGTAAAGAAGAAATAATCCCTCTTTATAATGTCAAGATATCATGACATATCAATTCAGATTAGAGCCATCCTTTAGAGGAGTATCTTGGGTAATAAGCCTGTGCCTTACGATAGTTTTCAAAAACTGTTCCTTCTCCACTGGCCAGGCTCCAAACCAACAAAACAAACATAACTCTAACAGGGAGAAYSWWMSRWRYKWCWTWRTTATRTYWKTMWKWTWRATWTRTTTTTTAAATACAGTGTTCTTTTTGTTAAATATTTTTGACAGCGTGCCAAAAAGAAAATTAGGAAAGTACACACCATATAAATATGAGTTTTCATCATTGGTCCTCTAAATACAAACACTACTTGAATGAACAGACTCAAGAAAATTAATTAAATAAAATCTATTTTCAAGGAACTGTGCAGACCAATATTGAGTTTGCTGCATATAGACTGAAGGGACAAGCCCATTGAAACAGTCAGTGTCGTACCACTATGGCTATTGCCTGTTGATGAATATASAGTACAATTGGATCCACTCTTGCTTTATTAAGTTTATAAACTAAATAAAACTGCACCCATTTACCGCTCACTCAAAGTTGTCATCAATGCTGTTTGAGTAACATGAGAGAATAGATTTGGTTTCTGTTGAAATATTGCGTAAAGTAAAGATTGATTATTTTTGTTTTGTTGCAAATGCACATATACAGTGCATTCGGAAAGTATTCAGACCCCTTTACTTTTTCCACATTTTGTTACGCTACAGCCTTATTCTAAAATGTATTAAATTGTTTTTCCCCCTCATCAATCTACACACAATACCCAATAATGACAAAGCAAAAACAGTTTAGAATTTTTTGCAAATGTATTAAAAATAAAAAACGGAAATATCAAATTTACATACAAGTATTCAGACCCTTTGCTATGAGACTCAAAATTGAGCTCAGGTGCATCCTGTTTCCATTGATCATCCTTGAGACGTTTATATAACTTGATTAGAGTCCACCTGTGGTAAATTCAATTGAATGGACACGATTTGGAAACGSACACACCTGTCTATATAAGGTCCCACAGTTGACAGTGCATGTCAGAGCAAAAACCAAGCCATGAGGTCGAAGTAATTGTCTGTAGAGATCCGAGACAGGATTGTGCCTAGTTTCAGATCTGGGGAAGGGTACCAAATAAATTCTGCAGCATTGAAGGTCCCCAAGAACAAAGTGGCCTCCATCATTCTTAAATGGAAGAAGTTTGGAACCACCAAGTCTCTTTCTAGAGCTGGACGCCCGGCCAAATTGAGCAATCAGGGGAGAAGGGCCTTGGTCAGGGAGYTGACCAAAAACCCGATGGTTACTCTGACAGAGCTCCATAGTTCCTCTGTGGAGATGAGAGAACCTTCCAGAAGGACAACCATCTCTGCAGCACTCCACCAATCAGGCRTTTATGGTAGAGTGGACAGACGGAAGCCACTCCTCAGTAAAATGCAGATSACAGCCCACTTGGAGTTTGCCAAAAGGCACCTAAAGGACTCTCAGACCATGAGAAATGAGATTCTCTGGTCTGATGAAACCAAAATGGAACTCTTTGGCCTGAATGCCAAGCATCACGTCTGAAGGAAACCTGGCACCATCCCTAAGGGGAAACATGGTGGTGGCAGCATCATGCTGCAGGGATGTTTTTCAGCTGCAGGGACTGGGAGACTAGTCAGGTTTGGGAGAAAGATTAACTGAGCAAGGTACAGAGAGATCCTTGATGAAAACTGACTCCAGAGCGCTTAGGAATTCAGACTGGGGTTAAGGTTCACCTTCCAACATGACAACGACCCTAAGCACACAGCCAAGACAACTCAGGAGTGGCGTCGGTACAYGTCCCTGAATTTCCTTGAGTGGCCCAGCCAGAGCCCGGACTTGAACCGGATAAACATCTCTGGAGAGACCTAAAAATAACTGTGCAGTGACGCTCCCCATGCAACCTGACAGAGCTTAAGAGAATCTGCAGGGAAGAATACAGGTGTGCCAAGCATGMAGCATCATACCCAAGAAGACTCAAGGCTGAAATGTCTGCCAAAGGTGATTCAAGTACTGAGTAAAGGGTCTGAATACTTATGTAAATGTCATATTTCCTGTTTTTGCTTTGGTCATACATTTAATCCATTTCAGAATAAGTCTAACATKACAAAAMGTGGAAAAAGTCAAGGGGTCTGAGTGATGACAAGAGTGCAAAAAGAATGAGTTGAGCTTAGAGTGGAGACAGTGGGTTCCACTACATTACCCATAGTCTTGATTATAGACATATAGTCTTCTACAATGGCATTAAGCATTTTCTCAAATTGTTCCCTCTGTATATTTGTGACTAAAATGCTGAAAGTGGAAGTTTTCCCATCCAAAAACTGAACAACAATGCCTGTATGTGTTCCAAGATTWTTAAATGAACATGTATAAATTATATAAATAAAAACAACAGACAAGTAAGTCGTTACTGAAATCATGTTTTCCACAAATAAAAAAAATCAGCAAATTCTGAACACTTACAGTTGAAGTCTGAAGTTTACATACACCTTAGCCAAATGGATTTAAACTCAGTTTTTCACAATTCCTGACATTTAATCCTAGTAAAAAATCCCTGTCTTAAGTCAGTTAGGATCACCACTTTATTTAAGAATGTGAAATGTCAGAATAATAGTAGAGAGAATGATTTATTTCAGCTTWAATTTTTTTCATCACATTTCCAGTGGGTCAAAAGTTTACATACACTCAATTAGTATTTGGTAGCATTTCCTTTAAATTGTTTAACTTGGGTCAAACGTTTCAGGTAGCCTTCCACAAGCTTCCCACAATAAGTTGGCGGGATTTTGGCCCATTCCTCCTGACAGAGCTGGTGTAACTGAGTCAGGTTTGTAGGCCTCTTTGCTKGCACACACTTTTTCAGTTCTGCCCACACATTTTCTATGGGATTGAGGTCAGGGCTTTGTGATGGCCACTCCAATATCTTGACTTTGTTGTCCTTAAGCAATTTTGCCACAACTTTGGAAGTATGCTTGGGGTCATTGTCCATTTGGAAGACCCATTTGCGACCAAGCTTTAACCTCCTGACTGATGTCTTGAGATGTTGCTTCAATATATCCACATAATTTTCCTTCCTCATGACGCCATCTATTTTGTTTAGTTCACCAGTCCCTCCTGCAGCAAAGCACACCCACAACATGATGCTGCTACCCCTGTGCTTCACGGTTGGGATGAGGTTCTTTGGCTTGCAAGCCTCCCCCCTTTCACTCCAAACATAACAATGGTCATTCTCTAGGAGATAGAACAAGTCTCCTTCCTGAGCGGTATGGCGGCTGCGCGGTCGCATGGTGTTTATACTTGCGTACTATTGTCTGTACAGATGAACGTGGTACCTTCAGGTGTTTGGAAATTGCTCCCAAGGATGAACCAGACTTGTGGAGGTCTACAATTTCTTTTGATTTTCCCATGATGTCAAGCAAAGAGGCACTGAGTTTGAAGGTAGGCCTTGAAATACATCCACAGGTACACCTCCAATTAACTCAAATTATGTCAGTTAGCCTATCAGAATCTTCTAAAGCCATGACATCATTTTCTGGAATTTTCTAAGCTGTTTAAAGGCACAATCAACTTAGTGTATGTAAACTTCTGACCCACTGGAATTGTGATACAGTGAATTATAAGTGAAATAATCTGTCTGTAAACAATTGTTGGAAAAATTACTTGTGTCATGCATAAAGTAGACATCCCAACCGACTTGCCAAAACTATAGTTTGTTAACAAGAAATTTGTGGACTGGTTGAAAAATMAGTTTTAATGACTCCAACTTAAGTGTATGTAAACTTCCYACTTCAACWGTATGTGGATGGACATGCATTTAATACATTAACCTTAACSWGGGATGGTTAWGATTTAGAAAGTTGAAASTGAGAGATACAATAGCCTACTGCAGACAAATATGCCACAAGCTGTGTGTCAAATGTTCATGATGTGTATTTTGGGCCATTTGTGGGGTTGGGGTGTTCAAATGTGAAGACAGTGTTAAATGCATGTATTGCTTGTAAGAATAATGCTCGTTTTCTTGTGAKAGAAAATCTGCTCCCCTAAACCTTAAATTGTTAAGAATAAAGGTTAATAGCGGCTTCCTCATTCTGAAGATTTCGAGTATCCATTGTGCTTTCTGCTCAGCTATAGGTGTGAATAACCGACATCCCAACATACACAAGGGAACGTTTTTATATCTCACTGTTGCTTTTCATTTCATGGCAAATTACACTTGATGGATTTTCAAAAACGTAGGTCATTTAGGGATAAGTCCAGCCACCAAACCATTAAATCATTTTTAATGCTGGGGGAGAAAAAGGCAAACACTGTATATTATTGACACAAAAGTCCTATGTCCACTTTCAGACGTCCAACTCCAGTTTCTGTGATTTGCCTGTCAACACCAAACTCCTGATCAGTAGGCGTTTTGATTGAAAACGTGCTTCAGATCAATTTCCTGAATGTTTAAGTAGTCTAGTAATAATCCTCCTTCTGTTGGTTAGTAAATAACTGAGGATGGGATTCTTGGTTTAACGTAAAGTGAGACTTTCCGCTCCAGATCACACTTCGTCACATAGATGATAAATAATATACAGATAATATTTACCCTGTTGCACCCGTAAAGCGCCTGAATTATGGGAATACAGGTATATGTTTGTTTTTTGTACTTGTTTTGGTCATTTGCCCTTCTTTACACCAGAGGCTAACATTTCCTTCCTTGTTGTTGGCTTATTTTCAAACTGCGATCCCAAGGGCTTTTTTGACTTTCCCTCCACACTTAAAAAAAAAAAAAAAAAGAGGGATCTTGTAAATTATAGCTCCGCTGAATCTTGTTTTTAATGGCCTGTCCACTATCTGGGAAAAAAACATGAATATGTTACTTTTGACATATTGCACCGCATGAATGTTTCAGCGTACGCGAGTTCCTGGATATTATAAACTCTATGAGTCAGTGCCACTCCTCTTCAACTGTGCAATTTGCATTTGATGATAAAAACCACAGACCACAAAACTGGTTGTCCTTTGGAAATGCTCTGCAAACCACATTCTGACTTAAAGCAGCATTCAGCTCCTAATTATACCCTGGCCTGGCCAGATATGCCTGAAGAACAGCACTTTTGTCCCTGATGGAAACATTGTGTGTGCTGCAGCAGAGCCTTACATATCATGGGACCATGGGACCAGAAGAGGTCTGTCTATGTGTGTTGTTGTCTCTAATTYGAAATTGAGCACTTATTTAATTTTTTTAAAGTTATATAAGTCCTTTGCCTTTAATACAGAGTGTGCATGAGTTCTCTGTCTCGCTGTCACTAAAGCAATACCAGCCAGGATGACAGCATTTTAATTTTCATCAAAAGCTTAAAAACTACTAATGGTTATATAACACTTAAAGACACCAGACATTTCATAATATCCTAATGGACATTTCAGATATGACTAACATGGGGAGGGATGGATGGAGGGTGGAGGTGGCCAGCATGACAATAGGTTATATTTACATGCATCTAGGGAATGCAGTATATGCAAAGTATGTTGTTAAGGGAAGTGGTTCTTTTGACATACACATGCCAGATTATCTAGATTATGGATTAAATATGTAATTTTTTTTTTAAATTCTCCTAAGAGGTTTCTATTTTGAGATACTGCAACAGAACCTGTTCGTTTTACTCTTGATACTGCGACACTTTAATCAAATCAAATCTTATTGGTCACATGCACGTGTTTAGCAGATGTTATTGCGGGTGTAGCGAAATGCTTGTGTTTTTAGCTCCAACAGTACAGAAATATTTAACAAGTAATATCTAACAATTTCACAACAATACACACAAATCTAAGTAGAGGAATGGAATTAAGAATATATAAATATTTGGATGAGCAATGTCAGAGCGGCATAGACTAAGATACAGTAGAAGAGAATAACATATATATTTTCAGATCATACATCTGAGTGTAACATCTGATATAAATTAGACACAGTAACCTGTCAACTCATAAGGCAACCTTCAAATTACATTGTTCATACAGGTTAGTGTGTTATCTATTCCATGCAAATATTCATTATTTAAAAATCATGAACACTGTGTGAAAGATACATTTAAAAAATAAAGAAAACGCTAGACTCCYTTACTATGCAATTAAGCAAATGTAATGTTGATTCTGAAATAAGTATAGTGTTAATACATAAGTATAAGAGCAACTTAGTGGAAAGTTTTACAGATGTATATGATGTACATTGTAGAGCCTACTGTATCGTTCACCGTTGTATCATTTCTAGTGTTGGGGTAACGCGTTACAAAAGTAACGCATTATGTAATCAGATCACTTTTATGAGTAGTTGAGTAAAGTAATGTGTGACTTTTTCAAATTGGGTAATATTATTAGTTACTTTCTCAAACAACGTGTGCGTTACTTTCAGAATCGTATCACTACCGGGCGCGTGTTTCCATGATCCGATCTCGACTTGCTTCCTCATTTAGTTTTTGAGCGAGCGGAAGAAGGCTCTTTGGGGAAATGTCATGATACTGTAGCTGCAGTCCATAGAAACATATAGAGGGCGCACTTCTAATCTTTGCCATTGATCGCTTCTCTGACAGCAAAGCCCATAGAGAGAATTTCCCGTCTAGTGGTATGTACAGTATATACATCTTAATGGGTCCGTGTATTTGCGGTCTATAACCAGAGCTAACGGTTTGAGAGAAGACTGAATGAAAAGATAGGACATCTGTACAGATGTTTAGCTTACAGTATACACTGAGTGTACAAAATATAAAGAACACCTGCTCTTTCCATGAGACTGACCAAGTGAAAGCTATGATCCCTTATTGATGTCACTTGTAAAGAAAATAGTCGATATCCGCGATATCCGCGCCCCYCGGGAATCTAATCCCAAAGAAAGCAGTCAATTTKAGCTAGAGATATCAGTTTTATGGCATTGGATGCATCTCAATCCACCACATCAGCCGATGTCGCACTTCCGCATCTGCAGTGAAAGGTGACAGGTCTGTTTGTCAGACCATGAGACAGCCTGAATATCGGTCTTCTCACATAATCGTCTGTAGCGTCTGAATAGTTTTAAAAACAAACTATAATGCACACAGGCACACAGGCACAAAGGCCTCACAAGACACGTCCKAWGGTACCAGTTGAAAAAAATGTATGGAAGTGTGTATGGAGACCATTTACTGACAAAAATAAAAGGGTTAAACACATGTAAAAAATCTTTCTTATATCTCTCATATATAGAACAGACACTTCAGAACAAACTTCCTTTTTCATTTTTTGGGGACTATCTGTTGTTCCATGTAGTGAATCTATTATTCAATGCGTTTGTAACGGCTAATAGCAGTAAGGCCCKKKAAAWYWWTTCYTCAATAAAAACATTTTTAGATWTACACTACATCGCAAAAAATATGTGGACACCTGCTCGTCAAACAACTCATTCCAAAATCATGGGCATTAATATGGAGTTGGTCCTCCCTTTGCTGCTATAACAGCCTCCACTCTTCTGGGAAGGCTTTCKACTAYATGTTGGAACATTSCTGRGGYGARTTGCTTCCATTCAGCCACAAGAGCATTAGAGGTCAGTCACTGATATTGGYCGATRAGGCCTGCCTCGCAGTCAGCGTTACAATTCATCACAAAGGTATRCGATGGGGTTGAGGTCTCTGTGTAGGCCAGTCAAGTTCTTCCACACRGATCTCAACAAACCATTTCTGTATGGACCTCGCTTTGTGCACGGGGGCATTGTCATGCTGAAGCAGGAAAAAGCSTTCCCCAAACTGTTGCCACAAAGTTGGAACACAGAATRGTCTAGAATGTCATTGCATGCTGTAGCGTTAAGATTTCCCTTCACTGGAACTAAGGGGRCTAGTCTGAACCATGAAAAACAGCRCCAGACCATTATTCCTCCTCCAAACRTTACAGTTGGCACTATAGATTTGGGCAGGTAGTGTTCTCCTGGCATCCGCCAAATCCAGATTCGTCCGTCGGACTGCCAGATGGTGAAGCGTGACTCATCACTCTCGAGAACACGTGGAGCGCTTTACACCACTCCAGCCGACACTCGGCATTGCGCATGGTGATCTAAGGTTTGATTGCGGCTGTTCTGCCATAGAAACCCATTTCATGAAGCTCCCGACGAACAGTTCTTGTGCTGACATTTTGTGCTGACATTACTTCCAGAGGCAGTTTGGAACTGACGATTTTTACACGCTATGCACTTCAGCACTCAGTGGTCCCGTTCTGTGAGCTTGTGTGGCCTACCACTTCACAGCTGAGCCGTTGTTGCTCCAAGACGTTTCCACTTCACAATAACAGCACTTACAATTGACTGGGGCAGCTCTAGCAGGGTAGAAATTTGACAGACTGACTTGTTGGAAAGGCTGTGACCTAAAAACAATTCCATGTAACTTAGTAGAACCCCCCTACCCCGGCTTAGACAAGGCTTAGAATGTTATGGGTTAAATCCACTTCAATTCGTGTAGAGGAAACAGGTTAAAAAAATATTTTTCTTGAGTCTTGAGACATGGATTGTATATTTGTGCCATTCAGAGGGTGAACGGGCAAGTCAAAATATTTAAGTGCCTTTGAATGGGGTATGGTGGTGGGTGCCAGCCGTTTTGTGTCAAGAACTGCAACGCCCTGACGAATTGTGGCTGTTCTGAGGGTTAAAGGGGTGTGGTGCAACTCAATATTAGGATGGTGTTCCTAATGTTTGGTATAGTCAGTGTATATGGCTAATTAAGCAGCCCAGAAACTAGTGATCAAACCTGAGTTAGTAAGTAGCCTATCTTTGGTAGAGCGCGTGCGACTCGCCTTGCTCCCTATGACAGTCAGACAAACAGTGAGATCCCCCCCCCCCCTTTTCATTAAAGTAACCCAAAGTAATATAACGTGTTGCTTTCCACACAAAGTAATATTGTAATGTAATGTGCTACTTATTTTAAATGGAATGAGTAATAAGTAATATGTAATATATATAACAGGGGAAAGAGACTATTGTGGYCCAAACTCATTGAATCGCTTGCATAAAGCCATAACCTTATTGTGAAAAAAGACTAGGTGAGTCAGGAAGCCAGACGCAACAATATTTACCATGGATGGGCTGCAAATGTGTTCTAATGGATTCATACATTTTTTAAAGTTAGTTACGTAAAAAAATAAGAAAAATAACACATCAAGAGGGGAAGGAAGACTCCTGAAATGTCTAAAAGCTTTCCACAGGTACTGTTTTTTATTACCTAATAAAAAATACCATAAATGAATGATGACAGTGAATGAAAGTTTAGTGCCAGGACAGAGGAGCTCAAAAGGTTCACCACAATCCACTTTAAAATATCCCAACCTGGTTCAAGTTTCTTCATGACTTGTTTTCAACATTCACAGCTTTGCCATAGTGAAAGACATTGGTCTCAAATTTTCTTTTTCATTCCAGCACATTTCCCATAACGCCAATCTAAGTCCACAATGTGACCAATCAACATTCTGCTGCTAGCTAAGTCTAATTCAAAAGGTTTTGTACTGTATGTGGGGCAAAAACACATRAACATCCCATTATCATTCCAGGTTAGTCTCTTAGTTGTGATTGGTTTGTCTTCAACCCAATGGATTGAATGAGGGTTGCTGCTTTGTTTAAACGGACATACTGTGCAGTAGTTTGTCGCACTTCGGCATCTCATGTATAGCCTCTCTCMACTCTGTCACACCCTGATCTGTTTTACCTGTTTTTGTGATTGTCTCCATCCCCCTCCAGGTGTTGCGCATCTTCCCCTGTGTATTTATACCTGTGTTCTCTGTTGGTCTGTTGCCAGTTTGTCTTGTTTGTCAAGTAAACCAGCGTTTTAATTCTCAGCTCCTGCTTTTCCCAGTCTCTCTTTTCCCTCGCCCTCCTGGTTTTTACCCTTGCCTGTCCTGACTCTGAGCCTGCCTGACCACTCTGCCTGCCCCTGACTCTGCCTGCCGGCCTGTACCTTTGCCCCACCTCTGGATTATTGACCTCTGCCTACCCTGACCCCGCCTGCCATCTGGTACCGTTGCCACACCTCTGGTTTACTGACCACCGCCTGCCTTGACCTGTCTTGCCTSCCCCTGTTGTATTATTAAACCATTGTTAATTCAACGTTGTCTGCATCTGGGTCTTACCTTCATACCTGAACCTCTACCGCTCTGAAAGTGATTCTGAAAGGTTTGTCAGCATTGTTACTACAATAGAGGGTTGTCGTGCCAGATACTACAATAGAGGCGTCTCAGGCAGCACCGCAACACCTTTAAGAAGACTAAATGTCATCCAGTGTCGACCCTTTAACCATATGAAAAGGCCTCCAACGGCCATGGCAGCTGAGCGGAATCATAGTGATTACTCACGCTTGTAGTTTTTAGTGGGGATTTTACACATTTCTAGGGTGCCTGTTTCTAGAASCTTGGTAACACTTTCAATTGTTAAAGCCAACAATTGTTTTTTATTTTTATTCTACATACATAGAGACATACTATTATAAGCCTCATAATTATACATTATAAAGGCCTCTAAATGGGGTGGCAGGTAGCCTAGTGGTTAAAGCGTTGGACTTGTAACCAAAAGGTTGCAAGATCAAATCCCCGAGCTGACAAGGTAAATCTGTRGTTCTGCCCCTGAACAAGGCAGTTAACCCACTATTCTAGGGRGTCATTGAAAATAAGAATTTGTTCTTAACTGACTTGTTTAGTTAAATAAAAAGGTACAATTTAAAAAAATGCCTCGAACAAGTAATAATGTTCTGACCTCTCAGTAAAGTGTTGTTAAAGTGATCCAAAAGTTTGCTTTGTCTGTTCTTTGGGCAGTCAGTGTTTATAAAAGATGGTTCAGACAGCATGTGTGGTCAGGTAGGAACATTTTAAAATGTTAAGCTATTTTCCCCCTGAGAGCATTAGGTTATGCTCCAGAGAAGATTCCAGATGAATGAACAACTACCTACAGTACATTAAGGATGATTTAATTCAAGCATGCTGTTTCAGTTCATATTTATTAGAACATTCCTTAGAATGTGTTCGATGTTATCTTTGTTCATGCTTCTCAGAATACATGGATTGCACAGTAGAATTCAGGATAGAAACATGTAAATATATTGGCAGTGCCACCATAGCTGAGCTAGTACTAAAACGGCACCCGAAACTAAAATAATATAGTAAGATTTTTGCACATACAAAAGTTTGCTGGCAATCTCAACTTTTTCCCCCTATTATGTATTTTGTGCTAAACACATTAGTAACGGTCTGTGTGGAATATTTGATTAGCGATAACCCACAAAACCCAACAGTGCGATACCAAATTGCCCAAGCCCCCATAATGGAGAAAAAAAGACTGTGTTGGAATGATTTGCACCATCTATCTTTATCCTCCACAATCCTCACATGAAACTGTCATATGAATCACGACATGTTGTAGACTTTTTCACCATCACCATATCTTTCTCTGAATGGGCCAAGTACATGGCACAATCAATTCCCTGAAACGGTTTGACGCCCCGACCCTTGGATGAAAAATTGGAAATTTGCACTATCATATAAGTGCCCAACCTCCAGCAAAGGAGCAGAGTAGGATCAGGCGTTTGTGTATTGCCCCTAATTGTGACTGCCTGCATCGCATATTGGAGGATGATCAGCGTCTGCTTAATTATCCGAGGTGTCTCTTGTTCCCCAAACATCCCTTCCCTTTGATTAACTTGTTGAAGGGTTTTTTGCAAGTGAACCTTGATGGCAATGTCAAACGGAGCCTGGAGTGCTTGCAGAGGAGCTGTGCTACATCCACTAAAACTGAGGGGRCAAATCAAAAAGGGTTTACTTATGTGAAAGCTCAAATTGAGAAAGAGCGCAAAGCTCAGCAGGACAGCTATGCATGTTCCTTCAGTCTGTTGTCTGTTATGAAATGGTTCCCCTTTATTTTGGGAGTCATACTGAGACCAAGGTTTATTTTACAGATGAGCCCTGAATTACATACAGTAAATTACAGAAAATACACATCAAAATATACAAAATGCAAGCAGAAAGAAAAACACAGTCATAAAAACAAACACATTCGTCAGGAATACGGTCCTCAATCAGCTTTATGAATTTGCCCTAGAGGCACCAGAACATCAAATGTGAGAACATTTTGAAGAATGTTCGACAAATAAGATGCAAGAGACTAAAAGTTGATATACCCAAATCAGTAAAGACGAGAGGAATTTCCAGAGTTAACCACCCCAGTATCTGTTTATACTGTGGTAACTCGTATATCTAAAGTTTAGTAAAGATGTTAGGTACAGTGGGACTTTTTATAAAGGGCTTTATGAATGAAAACGTAGCAATARATCAACCTACGTGACATCAAAAGAGGGCCAAACAACTTTCTGGTATTCCACCCGTAATAAAGCTCAGTGTGCTATGATCAATTCGATTTCTGATATTTGACCCTTTAATAGATGCTGACCATGGAGAGTAAACACAATGGGGGTCAATGCTACAATTACAGATGCATTGCATCAGGTGTTAATTATTGGCAGTATTGGCCAAAAGTCATTTTTATAGCCTATATTCTATGTCAATWTTGTACAAAATGACCAGCCACCAGRYKACTTATCGTATCGGCCCAGATTTTCCTTATTGATCCATCCATGGTTAAAACTGGAATGTATTTGTGATACATTTAGCAAACTGCAGATAATCACCTGTTAAGTCCTATGCTTTTGTTGAAGCAAATGAAGAGGACATTTTATCTCAAGAATAAGATAAACAACCACCATAGTAATGATAAGACAGGGTGGCATGTAAWCTCTACAGAGACAAGTAACTCCAAAATTTGCATATGTTGCATCAGCCCTATGGCATTACTAGAGGGGCCAGCAAAAATAGCTTGGCTATAAGGAGAAAGCATGGAGCTACTAAACATTATAGAAAACAACATTTCAGACATGCTATCAAACGATAACACTCAAACTATTTGATACCTTCGATGAATCTTCATGGGATAATATCTCCCTGAAGGCCAGAAAACTGAGTGCAACGGCTGTCAGGTTTTGACTTGACTGCAATAATTTATTTTCAAGTGCTGATCACACAGCACTGCAGCCAGGCATTGAAACATGGAGGAGCTGTGATGGTGGGAAACAGCCGACCATATAGAGGGAGAAGATGCATTGTAACCCAACTTGAGATGCGTAACAAAGAAGACAGGGCCATTAGTAGATTATTATCACTAGCCTACTGGTAAATAAAGAAAACATCACAAGTAAATTTGTTGGCAGAGTTTGKAAAAATCCTATTAAATGTATAATTAATCATATTTATTCATTTTTATTTCAAATGAGAATTGATTCAAAACATCAGGCGTCTGAAGAAATTCGTCATGGCCCCTAAGACCCACACAAACMTCTACAGATGAACCATTGAGAGAATTCTGTCGGGCTGCATCACCGCCTGGTATGGTAACTGCACCACCCTCAACAGCATCGCTCTCCAGAGGGTGGTGTGGTCAGCCCAACACATCACCGGGGGCACACTGCCTGCCTTCCAGGACATTTACAGCACTTGGCGTCAAAGGCCAYGAAGATCATTAAGGACCTCAGCCACTGTTCACTCTGCTACCATCTAGCAGACAGAGACAGTACAGGTGCATCAGAGCCGGGACAGAGAGACTGAGAAACAGCTATCACCAGGCCATCTGATGAACAGATCATCAGTAGCCAGCTACTCAGCCCTGCACCTTGAGGCTATTGCCCCATGCACATGTATACAGTAATTGGATGCTGGTCACCTCATATTCTGTTTATACTGTACAATTAATTATCTGTAAGGTCCCTCAGTCAAGCAGATGGTTCACAGATTCAACCACATAGACCAGATTGTTTTTTCAATGCCTCGCAAAGAAGGGCACCAATTGTTAGATGGGTAAAAAAACAACAGACATTGAATATCCATTTGAGCATGTTGAAGTTATTATTTACACTTTGGATGTTGCATCAACACACCCAGTCACAACAAAGATACAGGCATCCTTCCTAACTCAGTTGCCGGAGAGGAAGGAAACAGATCAGGGATTTCACCATGAGGCCAATGGTGACTTTAGAACCCTTACAGAGTTGAATGGCTGTGATAGGAGAAGACTGGGGATGGATCAACAACATTGTAGTTACTCCACAATACCAACTTAATTGATTGAGTGAAAAGGWAGCAAGCCTGTACAGAATAAACATTTTTCAAAACATGCATCCTGTTCGCAAAAATGCACTAAAGGAAAACTGCAAAAAATGTGGCAAAGAAATTGACTGTCTTGAWAACAAAGTGTTATGTTTGGAGCAAATCCAACACAACACATCACTGAGAACCACAAGCATGGTGGTGGCTGCATCACGTTATGGCTGTGCTTGTCATGGGCAAGGAATAGGGAGGTTTTTGGGATAAAAATAAATGGAATAGAGCTAAGCACAGGCAAAATCCTAGAGGAAAACTTGCTTCAGTCTGTTTTCCAACAGACACTGGGAGACAAATTCACCTTTTAATAGGACAATAACCTAAAACACAAGGCCAAATATACACTGGAGGGTCTTACCAAGATGACATTGAATGTTCCTGAGTGGCCTAGTAACACGTTTGACTTAAATCGTCTTGAAAATCTATGGCAAGACCTGAAAATGGCTGTCTAACAATAACCAACAACCAACTTGACGGAGCTTGAAGAATTTTTAACAGAATAAATGTGCAAATATTGTACAATCCAGGTGTGAAAYGKTCTTAGAGACTTACCCAGAAAACACTCACAGCTGTTATCACCGCCAAAGGTGATTCTACAATGTATTGACTCAGGGGTGTGACTACAGTGCCTTGCAAAAGTATTCATCCCCCTTGGCGTTTTCCTATTTTGTTGCATTACAACCTGTAATTTAAATTAATTTTTATTTGGATTTCATGTAATGGACCTACACAAAATAGTCCAAATTGYTGAAGTGAAATYAAAAAAATTACTTGTTTCAAAYAATTCTKAAAAATAACAAACAGAAAAGTGGTGCGTGCATATGTATTCACCCCCTTTGCTATGAAGCCCCTAAATAAGATCTGGTGCAAACAATTACCTTCAGAAGTCACATAATTACTTAAATAAAGTCCACACGTGTGCAATCTAAGTGTCACATGATCTGTCACATGATCTCAGTGTATAWACACCTGTTCTGAAAGCCCCCAGAGTCTGCAAGGGGCACCACCAAGGTAACGGCACTATGAAGACCAACGAGCTCTCCAAACAGGTCAGGGACAACGTTTTGGAGAAGTATAGATGAGGGTTGGGTTATAAAAKAATATCCAAAACTTTGAACATCCCACAGAGCAACATTAACTCTGTTATTAAAAAATTGAAAAAATATGGCACCACAACAAACCTGCCAAGAGAGGGCCGCCCACCAAAACTCATGGACCAGGCAAGGAGGGCATTAATCAGAGAGGCAACAAAGATACCAAAGATAACCCTGAAGGAACTGCAAAGCTCCACAGCGGAGATTGGAGTATCTGTCCATAGGACCACTTTTAGCCTACATTCCACAGAGCTGGGCTTTACGGAAGAGTGGCCTGAAAAAAGCCATTGCTTAAAGAAAAAAATAAGCAAACACGTTTGATGTTCGCTAAAAGGCATGTGGGAGACTCCTCAAACATATAGAAGAAGGTACTTTGGTCAGATGAGACTAAAATMTAGCTATTTGGCCATCAAGGAAAACGCTATGTCTGCGCAAACCCAACACCTCTCATCACCCCGAGAACACCATCCACACAGTGAAGCATGGTGGTGGCAGCATCATGCTGTGGGGATGTTTTTCATGYGCAGGGACTCGGAAACTGGTCAGAATTGAAGGAATGATGGATGGCGCTAAATACAGGGAAATTCTTGAAGGAAACCTGTTTCAGTCTTCCAGAGATTTGAGACTGGGACGGAGGTTCACCTTCCAGCAGGACAAGTGGTTTAAGGGGAAACATTTAAATGTCTTGGAATGGCCTAGTCAAAGCCCAGACCTCAATCCAATTGAGAATCTATGGTATGACTTAAAGATTGCTGTACACTATTGGAACCCATCTAACTTGAAGGAGCTGGAGCCGTTTTGCCTTGAAGAATTGGCAAAAATCCCAGTGGCTTTGATGTGCCAAGCTTATAAAGACATACCCCAAGAGACTTGCAGCTGTAATTGCTGCAAAGGGTGGCTCTAACAGAGTATTGAGTTTGGGTGGGTGAATAGTTATGCACGCTTAAGTTTTCTGTTTTTTTGTTTTATTTCTTGTTTGTTCCACAATAAACAATATTTTGCATCTTCAAAGTTGAAGGCATGTTTAATTTAAATGATACATACTCCCCAAAAATCCATTTTAATTTCAGGTTGTAAGGCAACAAAATAGGAAAAATGCCAAGGGGGTTAATACTTTCGCAAGCCACTGTATTTATGTAAATTACATTCCTTTCTCGAGCGCGCAGAGGGGCTGTCAACAGTTTAATTAAATATGTCTTGMTMTGAAAACATGTTACTATTGCTGTTCCTGAACAGATTTCACTTGGTTTCCCAAATMAAGTACTGGGTAGCTGCAAAAACAGGGTTAGAGAGCCTATGGCATACAGAGTTTGGGCGGAATATCACCTGTCGCACAGCGAGAGTCTGCATACTCCTCAAACAGTGGTTGAGGCATGGAGTGAAATAACCGGAGTAGCCTACCAGGCATGATTGAAAAAACTAACTGGCGGGAAAGTGGACTGTATTAGCTATTCCATTGAATTCAGTGACASATATTTTTTCCCCCTGCCCAATCCTGCCCCTTTAATAAATGGGCCATTTTAAATCAAAACTAATTTGACATATTAGTAAAGACAAGATTAAATTGAGATTAGATTGATGGGTGAAAATATGATCACTTGATGAGAGAACAGGGTGTGCAGCCTGAGTCAAGGAACAGAGCGCAAGCTTTTTTTAACAATGTTCTCAAATCTTTTATAGCCTATAGTAACATCATGCATCCAATATCGGTTTTGATTTCCAATACATTCTAAAGGTTTGTATACATTTCCAACTAAAGTTGCCAAATAACCCTAAATCTAGCAAATAGGACCCGTTTCAAATTATCCCTTTTATGCTCAACATSGCCACTTCATAACCGCACTCGCGCCATAATGGGAAAAGTATATTTTCAATTTTTCTCAGCTAAGTTCTAGTTCTACCTGGAACCAAAACGGATTATCCTATGGGGACAGCCGAAGAACCATTTTGGAACCCTTTTTTCTAAGAGTGTACATACAGCATTGTATGCTTGAACTGTACATGGCAGATTCCAATTAAGTGCTCTGCTAAAAGTCCTTTCAGCATAGGCTTTTCCACTTTCCATATACTACAAGGACACTGGTATTGAGGCCTTTGAAACCTTGTATTTATAATTGACTAGAAATAACTAGGGTTCATAGAGAAAAAGCAGCAGAGTCTTCGTCAAAAGGCAAAAGTATGCTGGAATGTGTTCTTCGAGGTACTGGACAAGTTGATAACACAAATTTACAGTACACTGTATGGTCTGAGCATACATTCATGTCTAGGCATGAAGCCTCCCACTGTCCAGTATAAATTAAACTCCGTGTTTTCCTACAACATCACAACTATGTGGTCTTTCTGGGTCGTTCCACGAAATGAGTGCCTTTTGCGTCACTTTGATATTTTAAATAGAAATTGTTCAACAATATTGCATTTTAAAAGCCTGTTATATTAAATAAAGTGCCCTTTAATATAGACCACATGGATAATTCATTTTAATATYAATAAAGGCATGCTAAAGTGCCAAAATCCAGCATTTTGACATGTCCTTTGTCAACACTGTGTCACTTCTAGGAAGATTTAAACCCACATAAATCAACAAAATCGCCAAGTTTCACCATTATGGT
The DNA here is from genome assembly GCF_002910315.2 of Salvelinus sp. IW2-2015. Lineage (NCBI taxonomy): Eukaryota > Metazoa > Chordata > Actinopteri > Salmoniformes > Salmonidae > Salvelinus > Salvelinus sp. IW2-2015. The sequence continues at coordinate 12,412,028 of NC_036859.1, read as the reverse complement.
GAAGCKCTAATTATTTTGTTGGTTTGACAAAATCATTTCTGAATATTACTATTTATTTCATGTGYCTAGTGCGTCCTTTACGTATTTCCCTCATTCTGCTGTAAGGTCAATCCTGTTACGTGAACTGAATTCTTGTTTTAATATGGTGAAACTATTCCTTCTTAAATATTTGTTTTAAGAAACATTGAACATCTATCTAATAGTCAAATCACAGTGTAAGTTTGGCAATTTTGTTGTGGAAAACTGAGTGGGTTGAGCCTAACCCTGTTATCCATAGGCTAGAAATGTTTTATGAATTTCATAATTTTTTGTTTGTGAAAAGCTTGCATCAATTGCCACTCTTTGTTGCACACAAGAGGCTTCCATTGCCCTTGTCATTGAGGGGATTTATGGCTGATTTAAGATTAAATCATAGACACTGTTATGGTCAACCCTGTACTTTATTTGGCACTTACTATAGTCTTTAATTTTATTTAACCTCTTGAGATGGGAACACTATTTTTTTATTAAGTTGAACATAGTTTAAATGCTATATCCAAATGCTATATCCAAAATGCAATACTCCACCAACTATTGTCATGCGTTTTTCATCAGAAATGATTGCTTATGGGTACCTTCATGCTGTATAGAATATTGGCTGTTCTCAGATTTTTTTATTCCTAGAATTTAGATGTACATATTTTTTTATTTTTTGCATTGTTTACCTCAAATGGATTGTTGTATCCTGGTATATTTGACTGTGATACAGTTGAAAGTCGGAAGTTTACATACACTTAGGTTGGAGTGATTAAGTCATTTTTCAACCACTCCACAAATTTCTTGTTAACAACTATGTTTTGGCAAGTTGGTAAGGACATCTACTTTGTGCATGACACAAGTCATTTTTCCAACAATTGTTTACAGACAGATTATTTCATTTATAATTCACTGTATCACATTCCAGTGAGTCAGAAGATTGCATACACTAAGTTGACTGTGCCTTTAAACAGCTTGGATAATTCTAGAAAATTATGTCATGGAGAACAGCAATATTCTATTAGAAGCTTCTGATAGGCTAATTGACATAATTTGAGTCAATTGGAGGTGTACCTGTGGATGTGTGTCAAGGCCTACACCTTCAAACTCAGTGCCTCTTGCTTGACATCATGGGAAATCAAAAGAAATCAGCCAAGACCTCAGAAAACAGTTGTTATACTTCCACAAGTCTGGTTCATCCTTGGGAGCAAATTCCAAACAGCTGAGGTACCACGTTCATCTGTACAAACAATAGTACGCAAGTATAAACACCATGGGACCACGCGCCGTCTTACCGCTCAGGAAGGAGACGCGTTCTGTCTCCTAAAGATGAATGGAAAACAGGTACAAAAGATATCTATATCCACAGTAAAACGAGTCCTATATTACCATAACCTGAAAGTCAAGTAGGAAGCCACTGCTTCCAAAACGACATAAAAAGCCAGACTACGGTTTGCTACTTACTGCACATGGGGACAAAGATCGTACTTTTTGGAGAAATGTCCTCTGGGCTGATGAAACAAAAATAGAACTGTTTGGCCATAAATGACCATCATTATGTTTGGAGGAAAAGGGGGAGCCTTGCAAGCCGAAGAACACCATCCAACCGTGAAGCACGGGGTGCAGCATCCATGTTGTGGGGGTGCTTTGGCTGCAGGTTTTGCAGTATTTGCTCTGTAATTTAGCTGAAGCATTGATTGGTTCTCTCAAAGGTTGTTTTTTTTCCTGGGGGGGTGGTTGAGACATCTCATTGTTTGGAAAATCAAACAGTTTGTAATGGAAAGGGTGGAGCTCAGGGGCTGTGTATGGCTGTGCGTGTTAGTGTTTGAGTGAGAAAGAAACAAAAAAACACCGAGGAAAAGCACATCTCCCCCTCCATTATCGATGCATTGTGCGACAACATCAAAACAGCTTTTCCAGATTCTGAAGTCAGGAGGACTTGGAGTTAGGTGTATGCCAGACTAATGTAAGTACCATTTAACCCTAGAAATTACAATATATTCCCAGACAAAACCCATGGATGCACCAGATCAGACTGTAGCTTCGAACAGCTTGGAGATTTTCTGTTTTCATTGGATCATGCACTAAATGCAATGGATTTGTCTTTGTCCGCAATTTAGGCAAAACCTCGCGTGTTACCTGAATTTGACTTTGGCTCAATGTGCTGAAAAGAGAGGATTTCTTACTCTTGCTACTGCTGGAAAATCTTGGAGCTGTGAACTTCATACTTACAAACCCATAAGCCCAGAGGTCTGTAATGAAAGTAATAAAGGTCCTTTTAAAGAAATACTCCCTGCATATAAGCCACAAACTAGCCAAGAGAGGGCGGGTTGGTCCTGCCCAAACTAGAACTGCAACAAATCACATCACAACAACTGTATCACAACTGAAGAGGATTCTAGTAACGACAGATCTCAGCAGCTGCTTGATCTGAGAAATTGATTATTTGAAAAGCCCGTTTTGAATGTTGTGATGAGGGCTGTGTGGTGGATATGTCAGTATATGTCCATGAGTGTTTTGAATGATATCGCCTTGACTCCCCGCGTGACGGAGGGTGTTGCAGATGTTATGTCAATGGGGAACGGCAGCAACACGGCTGGAGAATCTTCCAAGTCAACGCATTGAGGTAACCCGGGAGTTGTGGCATGGTCACCACATAGAATGTCCACAATTCTATAGCAGAATCTTCGCTACAGTCGCTGGATAGAGGGAAGAAGAAACCCCAAAGAACAAGACATTTGCTTAGTGAATTATTAAAAACGTATATGCCAAATGTTTTTTCATGTGTCAAATACACACAATGTCATATATCTTGTGTTTCATGTTGTAACAAGAGATAACACTGTTCATAAGTATCTTGGGGAACAATGTTTAGGTAATTCAAGCCGGGGATCGCGGAGACAGACAGAAGATGGTGCCGACAGACACTGTTGCCTAGCTCTACTTAAAGCATTTCACTGCACGCTGTCCATATACTGCTGTAAATGTGGCAAGTGACAAATACAGATTGATTAGGTGTGTTAGTCAAATGTTGGCACTGAAGAGAGTGTTAATTCCCTGCATGGTTGGTCGAAACCATTTGACACAAAGGACGCCTTCAGTTTCAAAACACACCATTGCCCATTATTTTTGTCTCTTGATATGTATTTTGAAACTTGGCAGTTGCCCACATGTGAACAAAATCCTCTTTTCTTTCTTTACCAGGCTTCATGAAAAACCAGT
>NC_036859.1:12264185-12408766 GCF_002910315.2 Salvelinus sp. IW2-2015 | reverse complement strand
ACGACCTACTCTCTACCGCTGTTGTGTCTTTCTGGGTAAAGTCTCTAAGACCTTTCGCACACCGACGTGCAATTTGCATCGTCTTTATTATTTGCCAAAAGTCTTCAAGCTCTGTCAATTTGCCGACTGTTCTGCTCAACACTTGCAATACGCATCAATCATTCTAGCAGTTCTTTCATCAGATGTACAAGTAAAACTGATAACTACATACACATAACAACTACAGATACACCTGTAAACATTCACACATGTTCTTCCTATCGTGTCCACCTGCCAGTCGCACGCTCTCTCTCCATTATTGAGCCAACGTTGAAGCGACATCGCAGAGCCAATATGCAGTCTCGCGTAAGTGTGTCATGCGACTTGATGTAATTATTACAGCAGAGATTACACTTAAACTCGCAACTTATATTCATCCCTATCTCTCTCTCTCCAAAACTCCACTACCACAACAACGAACGTGAAGCCACATGAATAATACGTGCTGACCACAAAAACACTACCACATAGACAATCACCCACAATCACCATCACCAAATGACAAAAACAGGCTACCTAAATATGGTTCCCAATCAGAGACAACGACTTAACACCTGCCTCTGATTGAGAACCATATCAGGCTAAACACAGAAACAGACAAACTAGACATACAACATAGAATGCCCACTCAGATCACACCCTGACCAAAACAAAATATAAACATACACAGCAAACTATGGTCAGGGCGTGACAGTAAGCAGCCTCCGGGGTAGATTTGGCCTTATGTCAGTCCTTAAAGCTCCACAGTCCTTAACGATTACAAGCCATCACAATAACATTATGCAGCCACCACTATGCTCGAAAACATGGAGAGTGGTACTCCAGTAATGTGTTGTATTGGATTTGTATTTAGGGCATAAAGTGAATTGCTTTGCCACATTTTTTGCAGTATTACTTTAGTGCCTTGTTGCAAACAGGATGTATGTTTTGGAATATTTGTATTCCGTACAGGCTTCCTTCTTTTCACTTTTCACTTTTCACTTTTCACAATTAGGTTAGTATTGTGGAGTAACTACAATGTTGTTGATCCATGCACAGTTTTATCCTATCACAGCCATTAAACTCTTTAACTGTTTTAAAGTCACCATTGGCCTCAAGGTGAAATCCCTGAAAGGCTTCCTTCCTCTCCGGCAACCGAGCTAGGAAGGACATCTGTATCTTTGTAGTGATTGAGTGTATTGATACACCATCCAAAGTGTAATTAATAACATCACCAAGCTCAAATGGATATTCAATGTCTTGTTTTTTTGTTTTTTTACCAATCTACCAATAGGTGCCCTTCTTTGTGAGGCCTTGGAAAACATCCCTGGTCTTTCTGGTTGAATCTGTATTTGAAATTCACTTGTCAACTGAGGGACCTTACAGTTAATTGTATGTCTTGGGTACAGATGAGGTAGTTGTTAAAAAATCATGCTAAACACTATTATTATACACAGAGTGAGTCCATGCAACTCATTATGTGACTTGTTAAGCAAATTTCTTCTTAACTTATTTAGGCTTGCCAAACAAAGGGATTGAATACTTATCGACTCAAGACATTTCAACGTTGACATTATGGGGTATTGTGTGTAGGCCAGTGACAAAAAAACGAATATTGTGGAGGGCCGAGTATCTGAAGATTAAGTTTTTTCCTTTCAATTAGGACTTAAACAACCAGGTAAGAGGAGTTCCTTACTAATTAGTGACCTTAATTCATCAAATGAGTACAAGGGTGGAGGGAAAACCCGCGGACACTCTGCCCTCCGGGGAATGAGTTTGACAAATGCTGTAACACAACAAAATGTAGAACAAGTCAAGGGGTGTGAATACTTTCTGAAGGCACTGTAAGTGTCTGCAATGAATGACACACACAGAGTGACACACATTTGTGTGCCAGCCAGGACATTTGCTAGTACACTTTAGTGTTGTCACGATACAATAATTTTTACTTTGATACCAATAGCAGGTTTAGTATCACGATACTTGATACCATCACGATACTACACACTAAAATCAATTTACACACAATACCCATAATGACAAAAAAATGTTGACCCTAGAAATTGAGCTCAGGTGCATCCTGTTTCCATTGATCATCCTTGAGATGTTTCTACAACTTGATTGGAGTCCATCTGTGGTAAATTCAATTGATTAGACATGATTTGGAGAAGCACACACCGATTTATACAAGGTTCCACAGTTGACAGTGCATGTCAGACCAAAAACCAAGCCATGAGGTCAAAGGAATTGTCTATACAGGTCCGAGACAGGATTGTGTCTAGCCACAGATCTGGGAACCAAATGTCTGCAGCATTGAAGGTCCACAAGAATACAGTGGCCATCATCATTCTTAAATGGAAGAAGTTTGGAACCACCAAGACTCTCCCTAGAGCTGGACGCCCGACCAAACTGAGCAATCGGGAGAGAAAGGCCTTGGTCAGGGAGGTGACCAAAAACCTGTCACTCTGACAAAGCTCCAGAGTTCCTCTGTGGAGATGGGAGAACATTCTAGAAGGACAACCATCTCTGCAGCAGTCCACCAATCAGGCCTTTGTGGTAGAGGGACCAGACAGAAGCCACTCCTAAGTAAAAGGCACATGACAGCCCACCTGGAGTTTGCCAAAAGGCACCTAAAGGACTCTCAGACTATGAGAAACAAGATTCTTTGTTCTGATGAAACCAAGATTGAACTCTTTGGCCTGAATGCCAAGCGTCACACCTGGAGGAAACCTGGCACCATCCATACGGTGAAGCATGGTGGTGGCAGCATCATGCTGTGGGGATGTTTTTCAGCTGCAGGGACTGGGAGACTAGTCAGGACCGAGGGAAAGATGAATGGATCCAAAGTACAGAGAGATCGTTGATGGAAACCTGCTCCAGAGCGCTCAGGACCTCATACTGGAGCGAAGGTTCACCTTCCAACAGGACAACGACCCTAAGTACACAGCCAAGACAACGCAGGAGTGCCTTCGGGACAAGTCTCTGAATGTCCTTGAGTGGCCCAGCCAGAGCCCAGTCCTGAACCCGATTTAACATCTCTGGAGAGACCTGAAAATAGCTGTGCAGTGACGCTCCCCATCCAACCTGACAGAGCTTGAGAGGATCTGCAGAGAAAAATGTGAGAAACTCCAGAAATACAGGTGTGCCAAACTTGTAGCGTCATAACCAAGAAGACTCGAGACTGTAATCGCTGCTAAAGGTGCTTTAACAAAGTACTGAGTAAAGGTTCTGAATACTTATGTAAATGTAATATTTCAGTTAATTTTGTATTTTTGAAGTGCAAAATTATAAAATATATAGTTTTTGATTTGTCATTATGGGGTACTGTGTGTCGACTGATGGAGGGGGAAAAACAATTTTATACATTTTAGAATAAGGCTGTAACGTAACAAAATGTGGGAAAAATTGAAGGGGTCTGAATACTTTCTGAATGCACAATAGCTACAGTATCTTCAACCTAGCCTACAATCTTGAAAATGCTTGGTTGTTTGGATGACCCAACTGCTGGGTTGCAGGCATTGGATCACTTATTTGGATTGTGTTCTTTAAAAACAGCCAGGTTGGGTTGTTGATGCTGGGTTATCAAAATATGACTCAGCATGTCAGATCAGAAGACTAGAGACATGGCTCATTAGGGGCGTGGTTTTCAGATATTTATTTTTGGCCACACATTCGAGTAAATGTCATTCCGGACAATCTGTTCTGTTGTATTGTCATTACATGTTAAGATTGAACACTAACAGTTTTGTAGTAATGAGGCTTACAGAGGTGTATGAGTTCCTCAAGAGCCTATGCAAATCCCAATGTTGGAATAGTTACCATTTTATTACTATATATAATCAGCAATGTTAAAGAGATACTTGTGGATTTTGGCTATGACACCATTAATCAACTTCCCCAGAGTCAGATGCACTCATGGATACTATTCTCTGCATCCAGTATGAAGGACGTTAGAGCTAACTAGTGTTAGCGCAATGACTGGAAGTCTATTGTATCTACTAGCACGCAATAAATTACTGGAAGTCTATGGTACAGTTGAAGTCGGAAGTTTACATACGCTTAGGTTGGAGTCATTAATACTTGTTTTTCAACCACTCCACAAATTTCTTGTCAACAAACTATGGTTTTGGCAACATGGTTAGGACATCTACTTTGTGCAAGACACAAGTAATTTTTCCAACAATTGTTTACAGACAGATTATTTCACGAAGTTTTTTACCTACACAAAGTTGACTGTGCCTTTAAAACAGCTTGGAAAATCCAGAAAATTATGTCATGGCTTTTGATAGGCTAACTGACATCATCTGAATCAATTTGAGGTGTACCTGTGTACCTCTAGTTAACAATTGCACTAACACTAGTTAGCAATTTCTTCAAACTGCACTCAGAGACATAAAAATGGTATTGATGATTTAATTTTACTCTGGGGAAGTAGATAAACGGCTTCATTGCTAAAATCCTGAAGTAGCCATTTAATATTATATTAGAATAATGTACAGTAATATGCATACATATGTGACATATGTGACATATGTGACATCCTGTGACATCCACCCGATGTCACAGGAAGGCCATAAAGATCATCAAGGACAACAACCACCCAAGCCACTGCCTGTTCACCCCGCTATCATCCAGAANTGGAGAAATGTCCTCTGGGCTGATGAAACAAAAATAGAACTGTTTGGCCATAATGACCATCATTATGTTTGGAGGAAAAAGGGGGAGCCTTGCAAGCCGAAGAACACCATCCCAACCGTGAAGCACGGGGGTGGCAGCATCYTGTTGTGGGGGTGCTTTGRTYCAGGTTTTGCAGTATTTGCTCTGTAATTTAGCTGAAGCATTGATTGGTTCTCTCAAAGGTTGTTTTTTTCCTGGGGGGGTGGTTGAGACATCTCATTGTTTGGAAAATCCAACAGTTGTAATGGAAAGGGTGGAGCTCAGGGGCTGTGTATGGCTGTGCGTGTTAGTGTTTGAGTGAGAAAGAAACAAAAAAACAACCAGGAAAAGCACATCCCCCTCCATTATCGATGCATTGTGCCGACAACATCAAAACAYCCTTTCCAGATTCTGAAGTCAGGAGGACTTGGAGTTAGGTGTTAGCCAGACTAATGTAAGTACCATTTAACCCTAGAAATTACAATATATTCCCCAGACAAAACCATGGATCACCAGATCAGACTGTAAGCTTTGAAACAGCTTGGAGATTTTCTGTTCTCATTGGATCATGCACTAAATGCAATGGAGCTTTTGCAGCAATCTAGGCAAAACCTCGCTGTTACCTGAATTTGACTTGGCTCAATGTGCTGAAAAGAGAGGATTTCTTACTCTTGCTACTGCTGGAAAATCTTGGAGCTGTGAACTTCATACTTACAAACRCATAAGCCCCAGAGGTCTGTAATGAAAGTAATAAAGGTCCTTTTAAAGAAATGCTCCCTGCATATAAGCCACAAACTAGCCAAGGAGAGCGGGTTGGTCCTGCCCAAAACTAGAACTGCATGCAAATCACATCAACAACAACTGTATCACAACTGAGGAGGATTCCTAGTAACGACAGATCTCAGCAGCTGCCTTGATCTGAGAAATTGATTATTTGAAAGCCCGTTTGATGTTGTGATGAGGGCTGTGTGGTGGATATGTCAGTATATGTCATGAGTGTTTGAAATGATATCCCTTGCACCSCCGGTGACGGAGGGTGTTGCAGGATGTTATGTCAATGGGGAAGGCAGCAACACGGCTGAGAATCTTCACAAGTCAACGCAATTGAGGTACCCTGGGAGTTGTGGCATGGTCACCACATAGAATTCTACAATTCTATAGCAGAATATTCCTACAGTCGCTGGATAGAGGGAAGAAGAACCCCAAAGAACYAGACATTTGCTTAGTGATTATTAAAAACGTATATCAAATGTTTTTTTCATGGTCAAATACACAAATGTCATATATCTTGTGTTRCATGTTGTAACACAAGATAACACTGTTCATAGGTATCTTGGGAACAATGTTTAGGTAATTCAACCGTGGATCGAGGAGACAGAAGAAGATGGTGCCGACAGACACTGTTGCTAGCTCCTACTTTAAGCATTTCACTGCACCTGTCATACCTGCTGTAAACTGTGRAAGTGACAAATACAATTTGATAGGCTGTGTTATCAAATGTTGGCACTGAAAGAGTGTTAATTCCTGCAGGTTGGTCAAACCATTTGACACACGCCTTCAGTTTCAAACACAACCATTGCCCATTATTTTTGTCTCTTGATATGCATTTGAAACTTGGCAGCTGCCCACATGTGACAAAATCCCTCTTTTCATTTCTTTACCAGGCCTTCATGAAAAACCAAGAACATACCTCCAATAGGTTGTCTGTACAAAAGATCAGTACAGTCATATTCACTATTTATTTTCCTATTTACATACTCTGCTTCATACAGGTAATAATAAAGACGGTTGCCTTTCCTGGCCTTTAAAATGCATGATGTTCTAACTGTGATTCAGGTATTGACTCCGTAAATGACCCGATGCAGAGAGTTATGATTATGGGAATGTAGAATATTAGAACAGGCATGATTTAACATAATTATGTGCAGTGCAGTCAGTGATGGTGGAAATACAAGAAATTACATATGACAATATGGAATCACAGTGTCATGTAGTTCAGTGACTTTACTTTCTGGTAGGTAGACCAACAGCACTATTCTTGCTGTACTGGTTCCAGCAGCAACATCTCTCCAAAATSTATACTGAAATAAAATATATGAATTGCATTGGCTCATGAACACTTTTTAGTCAGTTATTTAGTAAGTTATTTCCAAAATAAAGCATGGTGCTAAGCYTAARCCTGTCAAGAAATGTCAATACGTGTATACTATAAAATGTAAATGGTCCATTCAAAACACCAAATAACAGATTTATCTTTGCTAGAAAGAGCATTAGAGACCCGCCAAAAGTCCTATGGAAAAAAGAGACGCATCACTAAAATATCTGTGTTAGTAGCTCGGTTTCCATCTAATTGGCGACATTTTCCCACCAGAGATGTGTTTCCATCAAATTGACTTGTTGCAGATAAAAGGCTGAGCGTGATGACGTAGTGCACATACAAATACCTTTTGCGGTTAAATTTCCATGTACTGAATGAAAAAATCCAAGTTAAATGGGTTTCCATCAAATGTTCAATATATAGAGCGAGTGTGCCCACTCTGGTATTGGCATGTGTGATCTAGCCAACAGCTCTCAGACYCAGATAGGCTACATACATGATGATATTATTATGGACAAACGAGCAAGATAATTTTTATTTGTCYAACGGCAGCCAAGCATCAATGATCATGTCACCAGAATAAGACCATCAATATTTATTSGAAAGGAGAATCAAGTTCATCACCTTGCTCTTTCAACACCCTGTGAAGTTCATCGTAATTTATTTAATCTGTAGCCTAGTAAACTGCATGCATTCCTGAGTCGTAGTGGGAGGACCACACAACATGTCATCGCGTGACTCCAAGTTTACTTATAATATCAATAATTGCMCATGAAAGTGTTTTCACCAATATTTCTCGCTTAATTAATTTTGCAGACAAYGAGATCCCACCTTGTCTAGCGTATTTTGTTTTGTCGACATTAGGAAAGTTTACCATCAGGCCTGTCATGACATTTTTTTTTATCAGACATGTAAGTTACTCGCATAAAAAGGTTGGGTGGAAACCTGATTAGTGGTGTAACTTTTTCAGTGAGGTGTAAAAGTGGCATTGAGTTACTCACACTCCTGCATTCTTTAAGTGGAAAAGTTGAGAGAAAAAAGCGAAGGTCAAAAAAAGTCAAGAAAACAAGCTCTTTCCTGAGTCAAACACAGCCATGGTATAACTTTACCATGCCAACGAAACTAAAGACTTGACTATTAACAGGCCCGTTATGAGACTGAGTCACAGCCCTTTTCAAAAGCCCTGCTATGTGTCAGTCAACATAAAATAAATGTATGGGRAATAGATAGATACATACATTTTGAATATAAGAAATGTCAAAGATATATTTAAAATTCTCTATTAAGAAAATGTAAGGAAACTGCATAAAAAACTATTTGATTGGGATAATCATGTGTAAGGAGTGTTTTTAGCCCCTAAAAGTGTACTTATGTGTGAGAAATCTCAAATTAAGCCCAGGAAGAAGAAAAAAAAAATCACACAAACACTTTTCGAAGAGACCAGGCAATGACGACAGTAGTTGACCTTCTCACACCGACTGGAATGAGAAGAAATGTCCTCCATCCATGAATATTTAGTATGTTTACAACAGTAGCCCACAACTAACTCTCAATATACAGTATAAAATCACTATTTGGCACTCAGATTTATAGCACTGAAATGCATTAAAATGAAGATCATACATTACGAACCAATAAGCTATAACYGTTCATAATGATTCATGAATTTACATGTTAACTAGGAAAATTACTTATAAACCTTTTGCAGTTCCTCTTAAGTCTTGTACTACTTAAAATGTTAGGCTGGAGGGGTGTGAATTAAATAATTGTACTGGTTCAGTGTCACATCCATTAAAGACTACCTCGTTTCCTACTGCCCTCTTCACTTTCTCAGTAGTTTATCACGCTCGTGCACACACACACACACAATATTAGGCATTTCTCATCCCGCCAAACCCTCCTATGTCAACAAAATGTCTCAGTGCGTCTTGGTGACTGGGAAAGAAAGGGTAATTCTGAAGGGAATGTGAGGAAGCAGTCKCGGTTTAAAGTTTTAATGTCACGTGCACAAGTACAGTGAAATGCCTTTCTTGGAAGCTCCAAACCCACCAATGGAGTAATCTATATCAATTTAGCACTAGATCAATGTTAACAATGGTAATACATACAGTGCCTTCAGAAAATATTCCACATTTTTGTTGTATTACAGCTTGAGTTAAAAATAAAAATAAAATAAAAAATCTCACCAGTCTACACACAATACCCCATAATGGCAAAGTGAACACATTTCCAAGCGTTTTTGCAAATCTATTGAAAATTAAATACAGAAAAATATAATTTATACTCCCGYGTCAATACTGTGTAGAACCACCTTACAGCTGTGTGTCTTTCTGGGTAAGTCTCTAAGACCTTTCCACACCGGGATTGTGAATTTGTGTCTTTATTCTTTGCAAAAGTCTTCAAGCTCTGTAAAATTGGATGTTCATCATTGCTAGGCAATCATTTCAGGTCTTTCCATAGATGTAAGTAAAAACTATAACTATAACTATAACTAGGACACTGTAACATTCACTGTCTTCTTCGTAAGTGTCACGCTCGTCGTCCTCCTCATCTGAGGAGGAGAAGTTTGAAGGATCGGAGGACCAATATGCAGCGTGGTAAGTGTTCATCTTGATATTTATTAACACAGAGAACACTTAACGAAACTATACAAAAATAACAAACAACGAACGTGAAGCTAATGAATAATAGTGCTGACACAAAAACACTACACATAGACAATCACCCACAATCACCCATCACCCACAATGACAAAACAGGCTACCTAAATATGGTTCCCAATCAGAGACAACGACTAACACCTGCCTCTGATTGAGAACCATATCAGGCTAAACACAGAAACAGACAAACTAGACATACAACATAGAATGCCCACTCAGATCACACCCTGACCAAACAAAACATATAAACATACACAGCAAACTATGGTCAGGGCGTGACAGTAAGCAGCTCCGGGGTAGATTTGGCCTTATGTACAGTCCTTAACAGCTCCACAGTCCTTAACGATTACAAGCATACCAATAACATTATGCAGCCACCACTATGCTCGAAAACATGGAGAGTGGTARTCAGTAATGTGTTGTATTGGATTTGTATTTAGGGCATAAAGTGAATTGCTTTGCCACATTTTTTGCAGTATTACTTTAGTGCCTTGTTGCAAACAGGATGTATGTTTTGGAATATTTGTATTCCGTACAGGGCTGTCCTTCTCTCTCACTTCACTTTCATTCCAATTAGGTTAGTATTGTGGAGTAACTACAATGTTGTTGATCCTATGCACAGTTTTATCCTATCCAGCCATTTAAAACTCTTTAACATGTTTAAAGTTCACCATTGGCCTCAAGGTGAAATCCTGAAAGGCTTCCTTCCTCTCCGGCACCGAGCTAGGAAGACAATCTGTATCTTTGTAGTGATTGAGTGTATTGATACACCATCCAAAGTGTAATTAATAACATCACCAAGCTCAAATGGATATATCAATGTCTTGTTTTTTGTTTTTTTACCAATCTACCAATAGTGCCTTCTTTGTGAGGCTGGAAAACATCCCTGCGTCTTTCTGGTTGAATCTGTATTTGAAATTCACTTGTCAACTGAGGCCTTACAGTTAATTGTATGTCTTGGTACAGTGAGGTAGTTGTTAAAAAATCATGCTAACACTATTATTATACACAGAGTGAGTCCATGCAACTCATTATGTGACTTGTTAAGCAAATTTCTTCTAACTTATTTAGCTTGCCAACAAAGGGATATGAATACTTATCGACTCAAGAACATTTCAACGTTGACATTATGGGGTATTGTGTGTAGGCCAGTGACAAAAAAAACGAATATTGTGGAGGCCGAGTATCTGAAGATTAAGTTTTTTCCTTCAATTAGGACTTAAACAACCAGTAAGAGGAGTTCCCTTACTAATTAGTGACCTAATCATCAATGAAGTCAACAAGGGTGGAGGGAAAACCCCGCGACACTCTGCCCTCCGGGGAATGAGTTTGACAAATGCTGTAACACAACAAAATGTAGAACAAAGGTCAAGGGGTGTGAATACTTCTGAAGGCACTGTAAGTGTCTGCAATGAATGACACACACAGAGTGACACACATTTGTGTGCCAGCCAGGACATTTCTAGTACACTTTAGTGTTGTCACGATACAAATAATTTTTTACTTTGATACCAATAGCAGGTTTAAGTATCACGATACTTTGAACCATCACGATACTACCACTAAAATCAATTTACACACAATACCCAATAATGACAAAAAAATGTTGACCTAGATAATTGAGCTCAGGTGCATCCTGTTTCCATTGCATCATCCTTGAGATGTTTCTACAACTTGATTGGAGTCCATCTGTGGTAAATTCATATTGATTAGACATGATTTGGAGAAGCACCACCGATTATATACAAGGTTCCACAGTTGACAGTGCATGATCAGACCAAAAAACCAAGCCATGAGGTCACAAGGAATTGTCTATACAGGTCCGAGACAGGATATGTGATGTCTAGCCAAGATCTGGGAACCAAATGTCTGCAGCATGAAGTGCACAAGAATACAGTGGCCATCGATCATTCGTTAAATGGAAGAAGTTGGAACCACCAAGACTCTCCCTAGAGCTGGCGACGCCCGACCAAACGTGAGCAATCGGGAGAGAAAGGCCTGTTCAGGGAGGTGACCAAAAACCCGTCACTACTGAACAAAGCTCCAGAGTTCCTCTGTGGAGATGGGGAGAACATTCGTAGGAAGGACAACCATCTCTGCAGCAGTCCACCATCAGGCCTTTGTGGTAGAGGGACCAGACAGAAGCCACTCCCTAAGTAAAAGGCACATGACACGCCCACCTGGAGTTTGCCAAAAGGCACCTAAAGGACTCTCAGACTATGAGAAACAGATCTTTGTGTCTTGATGAAACCAAGATTGAACTCTGGCCTGAATGCCAGCGTCACACCTGAGAAACCTGGCACCATCCATACGGTGAAGCAGTGGTCGATGGCAGCATCATTCTGTGGGGATGTTTTTCAGCTGCAGGGACTGGCGAGACTAGTAGGACCGAGGGGGAAAGATGAATGGATCCAAAGTACAGAGAGATCGTTGATGGAACCTGACTCCAGAGCGCTCAGACCTCATACTGGAGCGAAGGTTCACCTTCCAACAGGACAACGACCCTAAGTACACAGCCAAGACAACGCAGGAGTCCTTCGGACAAGTCTTCTGAATGTCCTTGAGTGGGCCCAGCCCAGAGCCCAGTCCTGAACCCGGATAAACAACACTGCGAGAGACCTGAGAAAAATGAGCTCGAGAATGACAAGAGATGACACTCCACACAAGACACAAACAACGAACAGAGCTGAGAGGAATCTGCAAGAAAAACTGACTAAAAAAAAAGCAAAAAAAAAAAAAAGAACAGAAAAAAGAAAAAAAAGAAGACAGAAAATAATAATAAAATAAAAAAAAAAGAGAGAAAAGAACACACAGAAAAAATACAAGGAATGTGCCAAACTAAAATGTAGACGCTCAAAATAAAAAACCAAGAAAAGACTCAAAGACATAGTAAAATCGCTGCATAAAAGGAATAGCATTTAAACAAAAAAAAAGCTACATGAAATAAAGGAATTACTGAAAAAATACTTATGATAAAATGTAATATTATCAAGTTAAAATTTGATAGTATATTGAAGAGTTAGCAAAATATAGAAAAAAAATATAGAAGTTATATTGATATATGTCAATTATGAGAAAAAAAAAAAAAAGAAAAAAAAAAAAGAAAAAAAAACGAAAAAAAGCAAAAAAAGTACTCTAGTGGTCGACTGATGTGAGGGGGAAAAACAATTTTATACAATTATAGAAAATAAGCTGTAACGTAAACAAAATGTGGGAAAAAATTAGAAAAGGGTCTGAAATACTAATGTCTGAATGACACAATAGTAAAAAACAATCTATTCAACACATAGCCACAATCTTGAAAATGCTTGGATTGATTGGAATAGACCCAACATGGCTGGAGTTGCAGCATGAGATCACTCTAATTTTGGATGTATCTTAAAAAAAGCACAGTTGGTTGTTTAGTTGCTGGTATATCACAACAAAATTGACACTCAGCATGTCAGATCAGAAAGACTAAGAACAATGGCTACATTAGCGGGCAGTAGTTTCAAGATATTTAATTATTAGAGACCACACATATCGACGTAAAATGATCATATCCGGACATATCAAGTTCTTATGTATTGATCATTTACATAAGTAAAGAAAACATGCAAACACTATAAACAGTTTGTATAGTTAATGAGACTTACAGAGGTAGTATGAAGTTCCTCAAGACCCTATGCAAGAAATCCCAATGTTGGAATATTACACTTTATCATATATATATCAGCAGTACTAAAGAAAAAGAATAACTTGTGGATCTTTCGCGTATGACAACCATTAAATAACTCTCCCCAGAAGTCAGATGCACTACATGGAAACTATTCTCTGCATCCAGTATGAAGGACGTTAGAGCTAACTAGTGTTAGCCAACATGACTGGAAAGTCTATTGTATCTACTAGCACGCAATAAAATTACTGGAAGCTCTATGGTACAGTTGAAGTCGGAAGTTACATACGCTTAGGTGGAGTCATTAATACTTGTTTTCAACCACTCCACAAATTTCTTGTAACAAACTATGGTTTGCAATTGGTAGGACATCTACTTTGTGCAAGACACAAGTAATTTTCCAACAATTGTTTACAGACAGATTATTATCACAAGTTTTTACCTACACAAAGTTGACTGTGCCTTTAAAACAGCTTGGAAAAACCAGAGAAAATTTATGTCCGGCTTGATAGGCTAACTGACATCATTGAATCAATTTGGAGGTGTACCTGTGTACCTCTAGTTAACAATTGCACTAACACTAGTTAGCAAATTCTTCAAACTGCACTCAGAGACATAAAAATGTATTGATGATTTTAATTTACTCTGGGGAAGTAGATAACGGCTTCATTGCTAAAATCCTGAAGTAGCCATTTAATTTAAATAGAATAATGTACAGTAATATGCATACATATGTGACATATGTTACATATGTGACATCCTGTGACATCCACCGATGTCACAGAGAACATAAAAGATCATCAAGACAACAACCACCCAAGCCATGCCTGTTCACCCCCCTATCATCCAGAAGCGAGGTCAGTACAGGGGCATCAAAGCAGGACGAGGACTGAAAACAGCTTCTAACTCAAGGCCATCAGACTGTTAAACAGCCACCACTAACATTTAGCGGCCGCTTCCAAACATACTGACTCAACTCCAGCCACTTTAAAATAGGGAATTGATGGAAATTATGGAAAAATGTACCACTAGCCACTTAAACAATGCCACTTAATATAATTTACATACCCTACATACCCATCTCATATGTATATACTGTACTCATATCATCTACTGCATCTTGCCATTTTATGTAATACATGTACACTAGCCACTTAAACTATGCCACTTATGTTTACTAACCCTACAGTACTCATCTCATATAGTATAACCGTATCTCTATACCATCTACTGCAATCACAGCCGAGTACAACGTTCTGTACCACCACTCATTCATATATCTTTATGTACATATTCTTTATCCCTTTACACTTGTGTGTGTGTGTAAGGTAGTAGTTGTGGAATTGTTAGGTTCGATTATTTGTTGGTTATTACTGCATTGTCGGAACTAGAAGCACAAGCATTTCGCTACACTCGCATTAACATCTGCTAACCATGTGTATGTGACTAATAAAATTTGATTTGATTTGATATTCAAGAAAAAAAATTGTAGAGTAAAAACTTTATATGAGGAACAGGAATGACATTTACTCTCACGGACGGCCAAAATAACTATCTGAAAGCCACGCCTCCAATCTTATGATAGGCTGCCGCAGCTATAATATTTTATTAAAGAGGTTCAAAATTGAACCCCTCCCATAAAAAAAGGGTTCCTGTTTGAAACTTTACACAGGCAGCCCAGTATCAGCGTATCAACATCAATCTGCGACACTTTGCAAAAATATATGCATAATGTCACAGCGATTCCTCTAAGAACCTTTTCAGAGTGGTTCCTCAAGGAACCTTTTTGACCTGAAAAGGTTACCCCACAGTGGCAATCTTTTGAACCCCAAAAGGTTATTGAATGCTCCTTTATTTCTTTATGCACTTGAAAAGTTGACCTATTCGCATAATACAGAGTGAAAAAGCGATGAGACAATAATATCTGTCTAATGCACATCTGATGATACTGCTTTCTCTTCCTGCATCAGATGAAAGGACAACAACCAATCCAGGTAGCTAGTCTGTATATAATACAGTGAAGCATATTTTGCCAATCATACGTCTGCTGCACAGTGGATCCCATTTCAGCACTGTATTATGAAACCAAGATCAATGATATAAAGAATGATGGGGAAAAAACGTTGACGTACTTTAAATGAAATTATGGGCAGAAAGACAAATTCAACTCCATCTTTCATTAAATCAGATGGCTTATTTATCACAAAACCATTTGATGTTGCCGATTATTTTAATGATTACTTAATTGGCAAAGTGGGCAAACTTAAGCAGGAAATTCCAACAATTAACAGTGAGTCATAGTATTCATGCATAAAAAAACTAAATAATGAAAGCATTTTATTTTAGAATTTTGTCAAGTTAAGGTGAGAGGTGGAAAAATGATTGTTATCAATCAATATTGACAAACCTCCTGGCATTGACAACTTAGATGGAAGGCTACTGAGGACAGTCGCAGACTCTATAGCCACTCTTATCTGTCATATCTTTAATCTAAATCTAGAGGAAGGTGTTTGTTCTAAGGCCTGGAGGGAAGCCAAAGTAATTCCGCTACAGAGAAGACCACTCAACATGTACTGCACTGACACAAATGACTGATGATTGGTTTAAAGAAATTGACAATAAGAACATTGAGGGAACTGTACTGCAGCCTTTGATATTATTGAACATAACCTGTTATTAAGAAAACGTATGTTTCATGGTTTTTCAACCTCTGCCATATCATGGATTCAGAGCTATACATCTAATAAAACTCAGAGGGTTTTCTTTAATGGAAGCTTCTCTAATGTCAAATGTAGGGTATGGTGTACCGCAGGGCAGTTCTCTAGGCCCTCTACCCTGTACATTCTATTTTTACCAATGGCATGTCACTGGCGTTAAACAAAGCCTGTGTGTCCACGTATGCTGATGATTCAACCATATACGTGTCAGCAACCACAGCTGCCACGTATACTCCCTCTCTGGCCTCTAGGTCACCAGACTGCTGATTATTACACACCAGCGCTTATTGACACTCACCTGGACTTCATCACCGCCTTGATTACCTGCCCTATTTATGTCACTCCCTTTGGTTTCTTCCCCTTGTTTCTGTTTCATGTCGGTGTGCTGTTAGTGTTTCTTGTTTTGTTCATGTTCATTTATTAATTAAATGTATTCACTCCCTGAACTTGCTTCCCGACTCTCAGCATACATCGTTACAGAATAACGCTTCACCAAAGGGAAGCAGTAAGGAGTGTTTTTTGTTTTTGTGTTGGAGGTGACGTCGGGTCTGGGTTCCGCTGCCGGGACAACCGAAGGATGCCTCAGCCGGCTCTTCAGGCTTTCATGCCTCAGCTGGTACATTGAGTGTCAAAACTCGGTTGGCGGGTCAAGCGTCTGTTGCCGAGTCTACCGAGGATGCCTCAGCTAGCTCGTCAGGCTTCCATGCCTTAGCTAGCTCGTCAGGTTTTCAAGACTCGGCAGGCTCCCATGCCACAGCTGGCTTGCTAAGCTCCGGCGCTTCAGACTGCTCATCAGGTTCCTGTGCCTCTACGGAGGTGACCGTTCCGCTCCTGATCCCCGAGAACGTCTCTCTGGTCGGTGTCCTGCGGCCGGGGCCGCACATCTGAGAGGGGGTGTTGTTTCATCTGCTCCTACTTCGGCGCTCTAGGTCGCCGGCCTTCTGCGCCCCAGCCGGTTTCGACAGGTTCCCGCGCTTCGGCAGAGGTGGCCGGTCCTGATCCCCGGGATCCTCCCTGTTGTCTGCGTCCTGCAGCTGGAGTCGCGCGCAAGGGAGGGTTTACTGTCACGTATACTCACTCTCTGGCCTCTAGGTCACCAGACTGCTGATTATTACACACACCTGTCACCATCGTCACGCACAAAAGCGATGTCGTGGAAAATTGCAAGATTATGTTATAATGCTTGTATTGCATTATAATGGTTGTTTTATTCGACAGAATAGAGTATTCTCTTAACTATTGTGTGTGTGTTCTACTGAGGATGGGCCTCTATGAGATAACACTGACAGAGGAGATTTACGATGCATTTGGGTGATAAAACCTAAAGAGCATTCCAGAGAACATGAGCTAATGGTTCTGTTCTATACCGTACCAGGGAGAGACGGTTCCAGTTTGGAGTAGGAGGGCCAGACACTGGTCTTTACAATGAAAACTATTGACACAGCAGTATGTTTTATAGATATCTTTCATACAAATCTTAACCTTTGTGAACTGTTCCTAAGATCTGTGGTTCGTCATGTAGGTTGAGAGGGGTGTATCTTGGCTATAAAGGAATTTTGTACTTTTCTGTTGGTACTTCCAATGGTTCATTAGAAATGGTGCATCATTGAAAGTCAAATTACTATTGCAAAGCTCTTATTATTAAAAATGTAGTTTAAGTATAACTCTGACTGGTGTGTGAAGTTTGTTTCTCCTCATTTGGTAAAGCAGAAATAAGCCACCARAGCGCTTATTGACACTCACCTGGACTCCATCACCTCCTCGATTACCTGCCCTATTTATGTCACTCCCTTTGGTTCCTTCTGCAGGCGTTACTGTTTCTGTCTCTGTTTCATGTCATAGCACTGTTAGTGTTTCTTGTTTTGTTCATGTTCCTTTATTTATTAAARGTATTCACTCCCTGAACTTGCTTCCCGACTCTCAGCGTACATRGTTACAACAGCTAKTGAAGTCACTGAAACCCTAAACAAGGAGTTGGTCKGTTTTGGAATAGGTGGCTGGTTCTGGTTCTGAACACCTCTAAAACTAAGAGCATTGTATTTCGTACAAATCTTGGGATATGATATGTACAGCTCTATATCAATGTGTTCACACTGAACGAGCTTCTTGAATAAACATATTGACTGAATCACACATCAGACATGGCTACCTTGTGTTTTACAAATACTTTGTGTTTAACTCTCACTCTGGGAGYAAGACWTGACAAGCGCAAGTCATCAGACAGCCAAAACACAGTCATGCAGTAGGAATTGGATGGCGATCCACACCGACCGTGGTTCCTGAAAGTAGCATTTCCTCTTAAAAAATTCAATAACCCAGTGAGTCTGAATCACTCACTCTGAGGACAGGCGATCCTACTHGGCAGGCAGCAGTGCTTTGGCCATGTCTGTGAATTGTCACTAAACTAAGTGTCAGGGTGAGAACAGAACGACAATGTCTCCATAGATACATGCAGTGGTGTAAAGTACTTAAGTAAAAATACTTTAAAGAACTACTTAAGTCGTTTTTGGGGGGGTATCTGTACTTTACTTATATTTTTTTACAAATTCTACTTTACTACATTTCTATAAATGTTACTTTTCCCTGGCACCCAAAAGTACTCCTTACATTTTGAATGCTTAGCAGGACAGGAAAATGATCAAATTCACGCACTTAACAAGAGAACATCCTTGTTCATCCATACTGCCTCTGATCTGGCAGACTCACTAAACACACATGCCTTGTTTGTAAATTGTCTGAGTGTTGGCGTGTGCCCCTGGCTAACTGTAAATTTAAAAAACAAAACGTAGCATTCTGGTTTGCTTATTATAAAGAATTTGAAATGATTCACACTTACTTTTGATACTTAAGTATATTTTTGCAATTACATTTACTTTTGATACTTAAGTATATTTAAAACCAAATACTTTTAGACTTTTACTTTTAGTATTTTACTATGTGACTTTCACCTTTTACCTGAGTAATTTTCTATTAAGGTATCTTTACTTTTACTCAAGTATGATTTGGGCACTTTTTCCACTACTGGATACATGTACTGAATGTAAACTACAGCAAGCACTATCAGTATACATTTGTTTTAAAGGACTTCAAATGACAAAGTACAGCTTAAAGCCAGACTTAGCAAGTRCAAAATAAAATGTCACTTTTATTCTGGTTTTAATATCTCAATGTATAGATGAAAGATTAATTTGTCATTTGGGTCACTTCAAAGTGAATATTTAAGGTTTCACAAATTATAAGTACAACAGCTTTGTTTACAAATTACAGGTCAGATTTCTCAAGGTAATTATGACACATAGGCCTATTGATAATTTATCTCGCACACGTTCAATCTGATCCTCTGATCCATCCACGACTACAGCAAAASATCAACAATAAATATCCAGCTATCTCAATCTCATTACAAACAAGACTCATTATAAATGAGAATTGAGTGATACAGAAGGGTAATTTAGCTGACAAATGCATGTCTTATTAGTAAATAATATTGGCTCCTGGCTGTCAGTGTGTCTGCCTGTCTGTGCGACAGTTGACTATGCACAGATTTGGTCTCTTGTTACAAAGTTGCTTTGATGTTGCTAGCTTGAGATTCTGAATGAAAACTGGAATTGTGGGCAATTTTCATTCAGCAAGGGATTGAGAGTATTTTCCTAGTGCAACACTTGCTAGTTGGACCATATTTGAGACTCCTCAGCACGACCAGTGCCCGCATGCTGGACACTATAGATAATAAGCACGAAAGCCAGCTCTGTCTACTGGTAATTGAAGAAACTAACTAGCTAATTTAGCTGGCTAGCAAACAGATAGATCCACACACACATTGCTTGCAAATGTGTATAGCCTACCGGTGGGTGATTAGCCCACAAACAAATAAACGTTACAGGTACATACAAACTTTGCTYGAGTTGCTAGCTAGCTAATTGTTTTCCTCTTGGATGTTGCGTTTACTATTGCAACKTTTTGATGTCTAATTTATTTTATAATTCYACCCTATAGTTTCTGAGTGTCGACTTTTCCAGGAAAGCGTTTGCACCGCAAGATATAGCTGATACAAGCTGATACAGTGCTACCTTTGCACCTTAGTTGGCGACCAATATTGTTTAACCTGTCTATTGGAATTGGAAATGGAATTATATTATAATTATATTATATTTTACTGCTGTAACGTTCATAGCTGACTCCACTTYTACATTTTTATTTTTATAATACAGTATAGTGGTCTACATGCTTGTTATAGGCTACAAGCAAACGAGAACACCTGCTGTCTGATACGGACTGATCATTGGCGGCTGGCCCAGCGGCCGCTTGAGAAGTCTCAGATAGAGCACGTTATTACGTCTTGCCTGGGTGTGTTTACATTATGTCTTGCCTGGGTTTGTCACCCCGACAGTTTGATATTTCAGAATCACAAATTACGCAAATGAGACKTAAGTCTGGCTTTAATGGAAGGATACACACTAACTGGATTAGTTAGGATTTAGACATTCCTAATGCAGTTATAGATGTTGTTCTCCGTGGTTCATTACTCCGCCTTCATAAACTGGGGYATCTATGTCATCTTTGGTCATACACTATAAAAAACAACTCTTAAAGGGGAACTTTTCAGAACACAAACAGAACATCAAAACTGTAAGGGTAAACACAATTCACAGACACAGCCTTTAACGACTGAATGTTGAATCAGCTATAAATACACAGTTAGCTATGTTATAATTGTTTTCCCTTGCCATCTAAACCAATGAGGCCAGCAGTCCAGTGACTGCGGCACAGTGATGTACCACATCACTAGAGAAAGGCACTGACAGATCCAGCCAACTGCCTGTTGAAKGCTCAACACACTCGGCCAAAAAACACAGAACAACCAGGACCKGAACTGCTCATTGCAGTTGCCTGTAATGCTGTCGGCAAGGCCACTGTGTAGGCTGTYGAGTAGAGCTACAGTTATACTGACAGTATCTGACATTTGTAAATACCATCATCAACCTTGTGGCATTACAAAATAAGTTAGCATTACCTATCCACATAAAATACCTACATGAGCATGACATTACACAGACATAAAATGTTAACGAGCATTTGCCCCCTATGTGGTACATGTACACTAACATTCTAACTTAGAAAGTGCCACACTGAAGTTACCTGGCAAGTAATTACAAGTGAATGCATGTTATTATGAATATAATAGATACCATGCCGGATGCAAAGTATGGTAACAAAAAGCTACATTTGTATTTAGACTCTCTCCACTGATGAAGTATTTCGGTACTGTATAGACATGTCAACATTACTAAGGATTAGCATAGCGATTTAACACAAGCACTCTTATCGCTCAGTATGATGGGGCCCCATGTATGATTCATGCATTATTCAAATGACACACATTYTAGTCTACCGTAGTAAAAACAATTCTTCATATAATGAAGTAAATGTCTACCTTATAAGAGTTGTTTTAATAGCATGAATTCAAGGAAATAGCACTGCATAGAATGAATGACCTGACCTATTATCTTTATGGCACAACCATAAGTGAATGCAATTCAATGAGGGGGTGGGTATCTATCCACAGCATCCTCTGTGGAGGGTGGGGAGCCTACTCCATTGCCTCAGGGCAGAGGAATAGTTAAGAATATCATATTGCAGGTAAAAATGTCTATTGAAACACTCTTGCTCTACCTGTGCTATGGGAAGAGATGTTCAAGAATGTGTCCGTTTTATTTGTGCCATTATTGACTATTCATGCATTCTCTACACAGTTTATTCAGATGGTTGATCATCTGTCAAAATGATTCCAGCTATAATGAGCTGGATGTTCAATGAAATTCAAAATTATTTCAAAAGATAAAGCCCAGTTAGTAAAGTAGCTTCAATCTATTARGACTGAATAGACATAAAGCACGAGCAAAAAAGATTGCAGTTTTGAAACTGCAGTAGAAGTGCAGTAACTGCAGTCTAGTGTGGTATTTRGGACCCAGTAATTGCAGGTACTGCACTGCAAAGTTACTGCTGTAAAGAAARTGTTATTTTGGACACAGTATTTGCAGAATACTCTAGGTATACTGCAATGTACTGCAGTTATTTTGCACTCTGACTGCAATCTTTTTTCGRAAGGGTGAGGTTAGCCGCCTACATACACAGATGACATGCAGAACATGTTCTATAATGAAAATAACTTACCAGACAGACACGACTTAGGACCAAGCTGAAGAGAAGACAGCCCAAACTGTGGAACACTAGAGTGGCTCCCATCCCGTTTCAGAAAGCAATTTTTACAGACGTTGATGCTTCAGTTAAAATGACTTCATCTACTTTTAACTGTCTCCAAAAGCGCTAGTCATGTTTCACTCCATCTGTCCTCTCATTATGGTATTGATAGTGGCTTGTAAAATCATAACTATAATCTCTTCGCTTTCCCTCCCTCTTTTTAAATCCGCAACACGTTCAAACTGAGCCCGCTCACTTTATTTCTCTGCATCTGTCTGTTTTTTTCTTCTTCTGAAATTACATCCACATGTCAAAACTATTTATGTCGCTCTCGTTCTGCGGTGGGAAGTTCAAATGATTCTTTGTGGAGAAGAAACCAGCGCGGTATTTTTAGGTCTTTTTAGTCCTTCAGACTAARTTAAACACTTCAGTATGGAGCTGTGCGCCTTTATGCCATACCCCAAACGTTCCTTTTCACTAACTCAGTCCAAATGTTAATTGGTAAGTGTTCAAACTCATACAAAAAGATGTAGCTAACTTATTAAAAGATGTGTCRTAAGTTAATTAATTTAATTTGCAAATTGTGCACAACGCATGGCTCATCATGTCATCTATCACAGTAAATAACTATAGCCAATTTAATTCTATAATCATTTCACAGAAGACGCTTGCTTATAATGACAGATTTTAGCATACAAAATGCATATCAAGACAAAGCGTCACGTCAGTCATAAAATTATGAACTTTTTCCTAATAAGATTCTTGCTTTGGCGAAACATCTTATCGTTGGCTGTCCCCCCAGACATTAATTTCGGACCAGAATAGTTGYCCCATTCACACTAATGATCAATCTATACATTGTATCGAACTATAAAAAGTTTAACTTCAGTTATACSAGTCTATGTGGATGTATCAAATCCCAAAACGTAACGCGATTTACGCATGGTGATTTAGACAGTCCAAGGAAAACGCCAACTCGGCTATCAAGATCACACTTACGCTATTTGAGAGAAAACAAACTGATTCATTTCACCTATTTCAGAACCACCTACATCTAAAAAAGGCAGCTTCCTTTCAAATAGTTATCCCTAATATTCAACACGGCTCCAAATGTTGACGGCAGCGGCTCGAAATCAGTTGTGAGTAATGTGGATGAAAAAGGGGATGGAAAGAGGCAGGTATTAGACAGGCGCGTGAAAGGATCTCATTGGTCCGCGCTCTCTTGCTTTAGATTAAACCACGACTCTAAAACGACATATTTTGTCACCCCTTCCACACAATCTCCACATTCAACCGATTTCTGAGTGTTGCCAATTCATTTCRGCAAACATCTTTAACTGTATTTGCCATCGACACATAATGCATAGGAGGAGTAAAATGTTCCAGAAACATTTTACATTTTATTATTTTTTCACTAGTAGCCTACTGTACATATCCTCTACATCAGGGTTCCCCAATACGCGGCCTGCGGGCCAAATTCGGCCAGCAGGTGATTTTATCTCACTCATCATTATTCACGATTRATTTAGGACTATCTGTGGTAGCATTCACATGATCATAGAAGTGTTTAGAAACATATTKTATTTTAATTTACAATAAAAGTGACTCCAAAATGACACAATACATGATTTACAATTCATTTCTATTSMGCACAAAYTAATCTGAAACACAACCAAAACCAACAGCAAATGCATCGGTTTGTGTCAAGAACTGCAATGCTTAACAGTTTCGCGTGTGTATCAAGAATAGTCCACCACCCAAAGGACATCCAGCCAATTTGACACAACTGTGGAAAGAATTGGAGTCAACATGGGCCAGCATCCCTGTGGAATGCTTTTGACACCTTGTAAAGTCCATGCCGCAARGAATTGAGGCTTTTCTCAGGGCAAAAAGGGGGAAGAAGAATAGGCWAAATGTCTGACACTATTGGTTCATCAAATGGTTTTGTTAGAGGAGCATCTGTAGTCTATCTWTGGCAGTTCTCTTGCATTGTTAGAATGTCAACACATTCAAAATGACAAATTCAAAGAAATATTACATCYGTCAAGGTCAGCAGCTAAGTCGGCCTACTGTACGATCACAACCGTAAATCTTACTGCTTACTCATTAGAACAGATAGGCAAATAACTACAGTATCACTTTATAAGAAAACTTGCCAATTCATTTGGTAAAAAAAGTACAGAGTCAAAGCATATTTTAATAGAAGCTTGCATGTAGCCTACCACACATAAAGTGAAAAGGAAACGTGAGTAAGTTATTGTCATGGGACATGCTGTGAGGGACTGTTGATTTGGAGTAAGATACCATCCAGTCCATATCTATTATAAATGGGAGAGAATTATGCTTCTGTGCCACAGAAATTGTCAACCATATGTCACACTGAGAGAGATTGTAACACAGCACAGATTTTGCATCCACCTGTAATAGAGCATCTCACCACCCCAATGTACAGTACCAGTCAAAAGTTTGGACACACCTACACATTCCAGGGTTTTTCTTTATTTTTACTATTTTTGACATTGTAGAGTAATAGTGAAGACATCAAAACTATGAAATAACACATATGTAATCATATAGTAACCAAAAAAGTGATCAACAAATCAAAATATATTTTATAATAGAGATTCTTCAAAGTAGCCACCCTTTGCATTGTAGTCATTGTAGTCAATTGCACACTCATTGAGCTGTAGTCAATGAACAGCATTCTCACGTAGGTGTTCCTTTTGTCCAGGTGGGAAAGGGCAGTGTAGATTGCAATAGAGATTGTGGATCTGTGGATCTGTTGAGGCGGTATGTGAATTGGAGTGGTCTAGGGTTTCTGGAATGATGGTGTTGATGTGAGCCATGACCAGCCTTTCAAAGCACTTCATGGCTACAGATGTGAGTCCTACGGGTCGGTAGTAATTTAGGCAGGTTACCTTGACATTCTTGGGCATAGGGACTATGTTGGTCTGCTTGAAACATGTAGGTATTACAGACTTGGTCAGGGACAGGTTGAAAATGTCAGTGAAGACACTTGCCAGTTGGTCAGCGCATGCTCTGAGTATACGTCCTGCCTGTTGAAAGGTCTTAATTAGATCGGCTACGGAGAGTGTGATCACACAGTTGTCCACAACAGCTGGTGCTCTTATGTGTGCTTCAGTGTTGCTTGTCTCGAAGGACGCATAGGAGTAATTTAGCTCGTCTGGTAAGCTCGTGACACTAAGCAGCTCGTGGCTGGGCTTTTCTTTTTTTAGTCCGTTATAGTTCGCAAGCTCTGCCACATCCGACGAGTGTCAGAGCCAGTGTAGTAGGATTCAATCTTAGTCCTGTATTGATGCTTTGCCTGTTTGATGTTTCGTCTGAGGGCATAGCACAATTTCTTATTAGCGTCCAGGTGAAAGTCCCGCTCCTTGAAAGCGACAGCTCTACTCTTTAGTTCAGTGCGGATTTTGCCTGTAATCCATGGCTTCTAGTTGAGGTATGTACGTACGGTCACTGTGGGGACGACATCATCGATGCACTTATTGATGAAGCCAGTCTYTGCTAGCAAAATAGTCCTGTAGTTAAGCATCTGGGTCATCTGAACAACTTCCGTATTGAGCGAGTTACTGGTAGTTCCTGCTTAGTTTTTGCTTGTAGGAAGGAATCAGGAGGATATAATTATGGTCAGATTTGCCAAATGGAGGGTGAGAAAGAGCTTTGTACACTTCTCTGTGTGTGGAGTAAAGGTGGTCTAGAGTTTTTTTTCTCCTCTGTGTGGTCTACAGCTTATCATGAGGTACACTACCTCAGGCGACCAAATCCTCAAGACTTCTTTAATATTAGATTTTGCACACCAGCTGTTATTGACAAATAGACACAGACCACCGCCCTTCATCTTACCGGAGGTAGCTGTTCTATCTTGCTGATGCACGGAAAACCCAGCCAACTGTATATTATCCATGTCGTCGTTAAGCCACGACTTGGTGAAACGAAAGATATTAAAAAATGTTATGTCCCATTGGTAGGATAGTCTCGAACGAAGCTCATCCAGTTTATTTTCCAATAATTGCACATCGGCCAATAGGACGGTATAGGCGGGTTATCAACTCGCCGACAAATTCTCACAAGGCACCTGGATCTGCATCCCTGTATCTGTGCCGTCTCTTCATGCGAATGACAGGGATTTGGGCCTGGTCCGGTATTAGCAGTAAATTGTTTGCGTCCGACTCATGAAATAAAAAAAAATCATCCAGTTCGAGGCGATTAAACACTGTTCTGATATCCAGAAGCTCTTTTTGGTCATAAGAGACGGTGGCAAAAACATTATGTACAAATAAAAAATGTGTTTTTTCAGCTGTTTGAACCTGGTGTACAAAACTGTAAAGTAGGTAAAAGATGCAAAAACAAAKCTTATGTCAGGTTTTGTCCAGGATTGTTCAGGTTTTGGTCACTAGATGCCCCCATTGCGCCTTTTTTCARCTTTTGTTTTTCCCTTGTTCTAGTTATTATTTGCACCTGTGCCTCATTTCCTTGTAGGTATTTAAACCCTTAGTGTTCCTCAGTTCTTTGCTCTGTGTTTGTATGTTAGCACCCAGCCCCAGCCATGCTGTGYACATTTATTTCTCTAGTTGGATTTTCCTGAGGTACTCTGGTTTTGTTCTTGTTTATTTTTGATTATTCTTTTGAGGTTTGTTTTTTCCCTGCTGTTCTTACCACTTTGTGGATTTTCATTGTATCTTGGAGGATATTCATTTTTTCTCTTGGCATTACTTTTGACGTTGTGGATTTATATTTTTTGCCTGAAGATCTTTTTCCTTTATTAAACCACCGTCTCTAGTACTGCTGTGTCTGCCTCATCTTCTGGGTTCTGCCGACTATTAGTGACTGTTTCTCACACCGGGTCCTGACAACTTATGAACGGAAAGCATAGACCTAGCGCACATAGAGCATATCTACAGCTTATTAGACTTGCTTTCAAGTAGAATGATAGATCTATAACTTACATTATGTGAATTTGGCCGGGTTCTACTACGCTATGTGGAATTGTTTTAATGCCCCTAGCTGCACAATGTGATACAAGGCACAGTTTATGAGCTTGACCGACTCATAGCCTTTTCACATTCATTTATCATCATTGAAGAGTTCATTTATACACTTTATTTGATCAATTGATGACTTTTGTTGTCTTGTAGAGAAAGATGTACTCCTAATAAAGTGATTTGAAATAATATGCTCTGAAAATGTTCCTTGATTTTTTTCTACCAACGTCTCTTTTACATATGAAACCTGTATACACATCAATACACGTCAATATACTCTAAACATATCAATATACACATCAACATTCACATCAATACATAAAAAGCAAAACACAATCTTTCAAAATTCGTCATTGGACCAATGTTGGCTTTTAACCTACTAAACATTGCCTTCTGATCCAACCCTGAGGCTTTCTTTCCACATACTAAAGCATCATGCTTTCCACACGTCGGCTAATAGGACGCTCTTTTTTGTCGATGACATTGGTATTTTGGTATTTTATTAGGATCCCCGTTAGCTGTTGCAAAAGCAGCAACTACTCTTCCTGGGGTCCACACAAAACATTAAACATAATACAGAATTATATAATACAGAACATTAATAGACAAGAACAGCTCAAGGGCAGAACTARATACATTATWWWWWWWTTTTTACAGTGTGCTCTGAAATGATTGACACCATGATAAAGATGAGCAAAAATGACTGTATACAATAAATAATTCAAATAGTTAGCTATATTGTATGCTCAAAAAGATTGGCAAATGATAGTCAATTGCTCAGAGAAAGATATTTTGTTTAACAAGTAATCTTTTTTTTTCTAAAAAAGGTAGCAGTCCTGGGGCCCTTGTTAAGATCAACAGCATCATGAACTTTACCCAGTACCAAGATATTTTATTTAAAAACCTGGTTGCCTCTGCCAGGATGCTGAAACTTGGCCGCAAATGTATCTTCCAGCAATACAGTAACCTCAAGCACACAACAAAATCCACAAATAAATGGTTATGGAAACAAAATCAACACTTTGCTATGGCCATCTCAGTCTCRGGACTTGAAACCAATGGAAAATCTGTGGTTTGAATTGAAGAGGGCAGTCCATAAATGCAGACGAAGGATATCAAAGATTTGGAAGGATTCTGTATGCAGGAATGGCTTAATGTGTTCTCTAACTCATTTTTTTTAAAGGCTCAGTGTCATTCTCCTCTCAAGGTGAGTAATTGAAAGYTATTGAAAGCAGGGGTGTCAACCATTTTGACCCATACCATTTTGAGAAATRWAAGATGACTTGTTAAACAAAATATCTTTCTCTGAGCAAATGTATTATTATAAAGGAATATAATGTCCCTATTTTTTGGAGAATACAATATAGTTCAGTACTTTACTTATTTATGTTATAGTCATTTTTGCTCATCTTTATCAAGTGTGTCAATAATTCCGGACCCCAGTGTACATATGTTTCCAATGTASATTATGTTGAAGTTACAGTAAAAGCTCATGYTCCTCCAGTTTCCTTCATCCCTCATCCTCTCTAATGCTTTGTTTTGGCATTATTTCTCTGCCACAGAGATATGAGGTAATAGATGGTAATAAACCCTTAATTACAACATAATACTTTGGCTTTAGCTMATCTCTCTAATTATGATTTCATTATTGTTCCAGAACAACAAACGAGGTGAGSGGACACTCTCTCTGAACACCACAGAACAATAGTTGAGTCACACCTCCAGGGAATGAGGACCTAYGTCAACTCAATCTCATATGAAGGCAATTCTTATTGCCTTGGCAGCTCACCACTCTGAACTCCCAATGGGAAATGAAGAAACAGGAAATACGATCCAAGCCGGACAGGGAATCTCTGAATCTTCCCCCAAGCTGGAAAAAAAACTATGTGTTTCAAACAACCTGATTATTTCATAAATTTATTATGGCAGCCTATTCTGGTGTGTCCTTTACCCATCAATAATTGATTTTTACCCAACAACCATTTCCTCACAGGCTTACTGGAGGTCAGCTGTAGCCGATAGCCTGGCACTATAACTTGATTATATCCAAATATGCAGCAATTTTAATATGGTTAGGGAGAACATTAATAGGGTACAACATGCAACCTCAACTAAACTTGATTTAATTGTAGTTTTGTGTGAACTTCATATGGAGGCAGAATACGTATTGCTTACTGAACCAGTAAACTGTATACGAGAGAGTGAATATTTATTTAGTGGTATTCAGTAATGAGACATCAGGTCATTTACCATATCCTGCCCAGACATCCAGACAGATGCGTTAAACACCCACACCAGCTAAAATATATTTTCAGCTGGAAAACGATGCCTAGAGCTTACCGATCATGTTGCACAACAAAATAAGTAGTCGTTTGAGTCTAAGTATGATATATTTGGYCTTGAAGTGGAAAATCCAGTGGGAACATAAAGTAAGAAAATACAGTGCCTTGCAAAAMTATTCAACCCCCTTGGCGTTTTTCCTATTTTGTTTCATTACAACCTGTAATTTAAATTGATTTTTATTTGGATTTCATGTAATGGACATACACAAAATAGTCCAAATTGGTGAAGTGAAATTTTAAAAAACGACTTGTTTAAAAAAAAAATGTGGTGGTGCATATGTATTCACCCCCTTTGCTATGAAGCCCCTAAATAAGATCTGGTGAAACCAATTACCTTCAGAAGTCACATAATTAGTTAAATAAAGTCGACCTGTGTGCAATCTAAGTGTCACATGATATGTCACATGATCTCAGRATATATTCTGAAGTTCAGTTCTGAAAGGCCCCAGAGTCTGCAACACCACTAAGCAAGGGGCACCACCAAGCAAGCGGCACCATGAAGACCAAGGAGCTCTCCAAACAGGTCAGGGACAAAGTTTTGGAGAAGTACAAATCAGAGTTGGGTTATAAAAAATATCAGAAACTTTGAACATCCAAAGGAGCACCATTAAATTTCTTATTTAAAAATGGAAAGAATATGGCACCACAACAAACCTGCCAAGAGAGGATCGCCCACCAAAACTCATGGACCAGGCAATGAGGGCATTAATCAGAGAAGCAAAAAAGATACCAAAGATAACCCTGAAGAAGTTGCAATACTCGACAGCGGAGATTGGAATATCTGTCCATAGGACCACTTTAAAATGTACACTCCACATAGCTGGGCTTTACAGAAGAGCGTCCAGAAAAAATAAGCAAACACATTTGGTGTTCGCTAAAAGGCATGTGGGAGACTCCCCAAACATATGGAAYAAGGTACTCTGGTCAGATGAGCCTAAAATTAAGCTTTTTGGCCATCAAGGAAAACGCTATGMCTGGCGCAAACCCAACACCTCGCATCACCCCGAGAACTCCATCCCAACAGTGAAGCATGGTGGTTGCAGCATCATGCTGTGGGGATGTTTTCATTGGCTGGGACTGGGAAACTGGTCAGAATTGAAGGAATGATGGATGGCACTAAATACAGGGAAATTCTTGAGGGAAACCTGTTTCAGTCTTCCAGAGATTTGAGACTGGGACGGAGGTTCACCTTCCAGCAGGACAAMTACCTTAAGCATACTGCTAAAGCAACACTCAAGTGGTTTAAGGGGAAACATTTAAATATCTTGGAATGGCCTAGTCAAAGCCCAGACCTCAATTCAATTGGGAATCTGTGGTATGACTTAAAGATCGCTGTACACCTGTGGAACCCATCCAACTTGAAGGAGCTAGAGCAGTTTTGCCTTGAAGAATGGGCAACAATCCCAGTGGCTAGATGTGCAGAGCTCACAGAGACATACCCCAAGGGACTTGCAGCTGTAATTGCTCAAAAGGGGGGGGGGTGAATAGTTATGCACGCTCAAGTTTTCTGTTTTTTTGTTTTATTTCTTGTTTGTTTCACAATAAAACATATTTTGCGTCTTCAAAGTGGTAGGCATGTTGTGTAAATCAAATGATACAAACCCCCCAAAAATCAATTTTAATTCCAGGTTGTAAGGCAAGAAAATAGGAAAAATGCCAAGGGGGTGAATACTTTCACAAGCCACTGTAGCTATTTTATTCTGATCAGTGGATGAAGTGGATCGGTGAAATGTCAACACAGCTGGGACACCTCATTGTTTCTGGAGACACATTGAGCATGGTGGCGCTACAGCAAGAGTGCAGCTGGCTAGCTAGCTAGCAAGTAGCAGTTGCTCGCTAACTATACAAGTTTGGCTGGCTGGCAAGCTAMCTATAGCTAGCATAGCTAACTGTGCAGTGAAGTAAATCCATATGAATTAAGTTAATTTATAACTCAGTGAGTAAACCACTGTTTTACCAGTACTAACACTACCGCATCGGCTTAGCTTTGTCAGCAAACGCAAATTATGCGTCATAATTATGTCTTGTCCTTACAACTTACCTGAACTGTAGTTTGCAAGTTTTGATATTACTTTGCAGCATTGTGTATCACATTGGCCAGTCAYCACATTCCCTTTGACAGCTAGGTTCATTACTATAGAGACTCCTTTCAGTTTTGGTTTTAATTACTGTAGCTAGCTAGCTTGCTTTCAAAGTTGAGAGATTGGATGTYTGTAGGTAGTGAAATGTGTTCATCCCTCAATTTTTGCACTTCTGTGTTTAGCAGAGTAACATTCTGTCCTATCRAACAATCACCAAATGTGAGAACTAATATTGTAGCTGCCTATTTGCCATTTTCTCTTAGGTTAACCATRCCCTCTCTGKTCTYCATGGCCACAGAAGTAAAACCATGGCCAGACAGACTTACAGGACCGAGGACTCCTGGGCTGTGTGATGCAGACCAAGTACATAGCCTGAACCAAGCAGAGGCTGAGCAAGCTGGCAATATTGTAATATTGACATAAAGGGAGGATGTGGATGAAATTGTAAAAAAATAAACACAGAATGGTCCATGTTTATATAACAAACTACAATTACAAGCTAAGCAAATAATGGAATGGAAAATAAATGATTATAATGTACAGAAAGCCCAGATGTTCATTTTAGTCTACTCCTGCGCMCAGGGTCCTATCACACATTGACCACATGAGGGTTTCCTATGTTACAATATGTTTGAGGGGGGCCACATTGACATTTGTATTGTTTTGGGGATCCTCATGAGCACCACTGAAATTATAACCATGTCTGTGTTCTAACAAGCTACAACATCCTCCTCCCTTAGCTATAACCTTTATTTCAGTATACARATTCTGTTACAGGAACACTGGTGTTATTGTTTGGCGAATGCAAGCTAACTAGTGATTTTGTACTCCATACACATCAACAGTGTTCTATCTGGATGAAGTTTGATAATACTAAGTAAATAATAAGGAACATAAATAATGTTTTTCAAAATGCATACTGCCGTGCTCCGAGCACTCATATTGGAGCACGGGAGAGTCGGAGTATGAGTCAAAATCAAAGTATACGAAACAGAGAACAGAGGGCACTTCTCGAATGCGTACTATGTTTGTACATATTTTAAAGAATGCATCGATGCAAGCTTCAATGTTAAGTACGCAAACAAATATGACGCAACCACAAAACAATTACTCAAAATTTGGTGAAAGCAATGGCGGCCATTATTGTAGCAGAAGCGAGAGAAAATAAACTCAGACTTTGGAATTAKATTTTTTWAATTTTATTGGGCTCCCCATTAGCCGACGTCAATGGTGACAGCTAGTCTGCCTYGGGTCKGACACATAGCAAAAACAAACATCACAGACAAAAATACTTACCAATGTACATACATTAGAACTAGGTCAGATAAGGGAGAGGTGTTGTGTTGAGGTGTTGTTTTATTTGTTTTTTAAAGCTCATTTTGCTGTTTGTTTGAGTAATTTGAGCTGGAAGGGAGTTCCATGTGATCATGGCCTTGAATTCATTTTGTAAAAAGACACCTGGTGGCATGTCTTGTGGGGTAAGTATGTCTGTAAGAGCTATATGTAAATTGATTATACAGACAATTTTGACATTTCAACATAATAATATACATATATACAGTATGTACTGTATATACAGTATATATATATATATAAATACTTGATGCAGTTAATCTCTCATCAACCCTCAACCAGGAAAGACTGGCATGCATGTTGTTGATGTTAGTTCTGTATGTGCAGTTCAGGGCAAAGCATGCTGCTCTGTTTTGAGCCATTTTTGCTAGGTCTTTCTTTGCTGCACTTGACCATATTACCAGACAGTAATCAAGATGGGACAATACCAGAGCCTGAACAACTAGTACAGTTGATTTGTGAAAAACGCAGAACATCTTTGCATAACAGATATACCCCTCCCCGTCTTCACCACAACTTTAGCAATATTACTTGACCATGATAATTGACCATCCYATTTTATACCTAGGAGTTTAGCTTCCTCAACTTGCTCAATGGTCACACCCTTTATACACAACTCCAGCTGAGATATGGGTCTTGGAGAATGTTTTGAACCAAATACAATGCTTTTAGTTTTAGCTGTACTTAAAACCAGTTTATTTTAATCACCCATTATGATACTGACTGAACATCCTTATTTAGAATTTCAGTGAACTCAC
This sequence comes from Salvelinus sp. IW2-2015, assembly GCF_002910315.2. NCBI lineage: Eukaryota > Metazoa > Chordata > Actinopteri > Salmoniformes > Salmonidae > Salvelinus > Salvelinus sp. IW2-2015. The sequence continues at coordinate 12,375,224 of NC_036859.1, read as the reverse complement.
TGGCTTTGGGTGCTGACATGTAGAGTGTGGAATCATCCGCATACATAGTCATTCTAGATTTGTGTAAGACCAGTGACAAATCATTTGTAAAAGCAGAGAAGAGTAACGGCCCAAGGCAACTGCCTTGAGGGACACCGCGCTGGACATGTAGTATCTGATGTTAGTGAAGCTTCCATTGAAGAACACTCTCAGGGTTCTATTGGCTAAATAACTGTCCAACCATGTGATGGCAGGTGATGTAAAACCATAGAAAGTGAGTTCCTTCATTAACAATTTATGATGAATAACATCAATGGCTGCACTGAAATCTAACAATACAGCTCAAACTATCATCTTATTAACAATTTATTTTAACCAATACTTCTCTATGCATGTTGAAAGTCAGTAGCTAACTTGTTCTCTGAAAAATACCATTGTATTTGGTCAAACACAATTCTATCCATCAGTTCAATAAGAACAGGCAGAAAACTGATTGGGCGACTGTTGGAACCAGCACGGGGTCCTTTACTATTTTTGACAGTGGAATTACTTTATCTTTTTTCCAAGCCTGTTTTTCCACCTCTCCCACAAGAACTTGACTCAATTCAAAACAGTAATCTGTATATTTTATTATTTGATATTTTAMACAAAAATATGTTGTCATTTCACTTATTGAAAGGTTTTGTTATAAGTGACCCATCAACTTAAATGAACGAAGGAGYTTAATTGGGTTTTCTGCACATTATATGATTTAAGGTACTCCAAAGTCTTTTTTCTTTGTGTTTTATATAATTTATCTTGGTTTGTTAATGTACAATAAATGGTCCATAGTTCATGTCTCATTCCCACAATGTGAAAATGTAAGTGTGTCTTGCAGTCTTAATAAGGGCATGCAGCAGGCAGGAATGAGGCAATGGATGCAAAAATAGTGGTTTCATTTCCAAAAAAGGATAGTAATGATAGCAGTGGTTAGGATAGAAAATATTGTTGGCAAATTAAGCAAAAAGGACAAACTAACAASAAAGAAATCTAAATTAAACTGAACTCAATCCAGGAGTTGGTATACCTTTGGACAAATCTACAGCCTAGTAGTCTACCCATCAGTACTTAGAGATCACTGGCAATGCCAGGTAGAAATAGGGCCTAGCTTGCGCCACTACGTGGGGAAAAAAACATTGACTCAWCCAATTATAACTGGTTGAAACTTCATTTACAAGCTGAAGGCTATACAAACGTATAGAAGCAGACYCAATCATAACATCACATACCATCTATGTATTTTCAATACTAGAGATCTCATTTAAAGTAACTGTCCAGTAAAAATGTAATTTTTAAAAGGTCATATTCTGTTTGCTCCTACCCACATAATATTGTTCAATTGTCCTTTACTTGGCCAAAGCATACATTTCAGAAAAAACATTCAGTAAAACCTCCATATCATTTTTTTTTGGAAACAAACCGTTTTGCATACTGACATCATCCTCTTTGGCAGTAACCTATGCCTAGTCCCCAACAACCAGTTGTTCCGGTTTTCAGTGGATGCCTGTGACGTGACTTCCACATTTGGACGTTAAGGCGACACTCCATCTTAACTCCTCCTCCACATTTACTGGATTGATTGAGCAGTGCAGAAGAGAACCTCSCATGACAGTTTTTTGTCTTCTCGTCAAGGCCAGTATGTAGTGGATCTAGTTTCAGACATTTGCTTTTAAGCCTGTGATTGTCTAGACACTTTTTCCTTTTTTCCAACTTCTCCGCCTGGGAGTAGTGATAGGAAGTTTGGCTCTTTTTGCTGACTCTGATCTTTTCAATTCGTTCAGCCAAAAGAACGAATCTTTCGACTCAATTAGTTAATTTCAGTCAGTAATGCACAGAGCACACAGGACCCCCTACCGTCGAACGATGAACTGAAAAATAATAAAATAAAATAAAATAAGGGGCTTATTGGGGCTTTCATTTATAACTGAGACATTAAAAGTGTGCTTCAAACATGTACATTTGTTGATATAGACCTACAAATAAGAMTATTTCTTGATACATTTCGAACAAGGTCTCGATGTGGCCGCAACCAGACTAGATTGTGAACGACTCTTGGTGGAAAGCATTGCTTGACTGCCATGAGGGTGATAAGCCCAATAGCCTATCGTTTGCAAACTGCAGCACCCCAAATGATTCTATCTCGAGTTTGAGTTTGTTGAGCTGATGCTGTGTGTATGTTTTGGTTCTACAAAGATGTGTCCATCATAACATTCAATAATCAAATAATTGCATTCATTCTTTCACCATGTGATCAATTGACAGTTATAAACATGTATTTGTCTTCTCTATGCTGCTTGCAGCATGAACTATTTGACAGTTGTTGGCCGCTGAGCCTGCTGTAGTCATTGCGGCAAGCAGGTCAAACAAATGACTAAAATGAACGAGTCACTCAGAAAAAAAACGAATCATGGCTCTCGTGTCAGTCAAAAAAGTAAACCGTTCGCGAATTGCACATCACTAGTAMGGAGAAGGATCCTTATCGAGACTGGGGCAGACACAGGCTCAGGAGTGCACACTCACTGCACATTAYCAAGCTAGCTAGCAAGCCAAGCAATCCACAGCTGGTGTTAGTAAAAAGGACAAACCCAAACTACACTTCAATATCACTGAATAAAAATGTGTTGGTCCCATGTTTCATWAGCTGAAATATAAGATCTCAGAAATGTTCCATATGCCGAAAAAGCTTATTTCTCACAAATTGTGTGCARAAATTACTTTACATCCCTGTCAGTGCTAATTTCTCCTTTGCCAATATAATTCATCCACCTGACAGGTGTGACATATCAAGGAGCTGATTAAACAGCATGATCATTACACAGGTGCAACTTGTGCTGGGGACAATAACAGGCCACTCTAAAATGTGCAGTTTTGTCACACAACACAATGCCACATATGTCTCAAGTTTTGAGAGAGCGTGCAATTGGCATGCTGACTGCAGGAATGTTCAACAGAGCTGTTGCCAGAGAATGTAATGTTCATTTCTCTACCATAAGCCGCCGCAAAAGTCGTTTTAGAGAATTTGGCAGGACATCCAACTGGCCTCACAACTACAGACTATGTGTAACCACGCCAGCCCAGGACCTCCACATCCGGCTTTTTCACCTGCGGGATCGTCTGAGACCAGCCACCCGGACAGCTGATAAAACTGAGGGTTTGCATAACTGTGGAATTTCTGCACAAACTGTCAGAAACCTTCTCAGGATAGCTCATCTGCGTGCTCGTCGTCCTCACCAGGATCTTGACCTGACTGCAGTTTGTCGTTGTAACTGTGGGCAAATTCTGACCTTTGATGGCCACTGGCACACTGGAGAAGTGGGCTCTTCACAGATGAATCCCAGTTTCAACTGTACCGGGCAATGGCAATGGCTTTGTGTGGGTGAGCGCTTCACTGATGTCAATGCTGTGAACAGAGTACCCCATGTTGGCGGTAGGGTTATGGTATGGGCAGGCATAAGCTAAGGACAATGAACACAATTGCAATTTGAATGCACAGAGATACCGTGACGAGATCTTGAGGCTCATTGTCGTGCTATTCATCCTGCTCATGTTTCAGCATGATAATACACAGCCCCATGTCATAAGGATCTGGACACAATTCCTGGATGCTGAAAGTGTCACAGTTCTTCCATTGTCTGCATACTCACCAGATATGTCACCCATTGAGCATGTTTTGGATGCTCTGGATCGAGMTGTATGACAGCGTGTTCCAGTTCACACCAATTGTCAGCAACTTCGTACAGCCATTGAAGAGAACTGGGACAACATTCCACAGGCCACAATCAACAGCCTGATCAACTCTATGTGAAGAAGATGTGTCGTGCTGCATGAGGCAGCATGATTTCTTTTGATTTTCCCATGATGTCCAGCAAAGAGGCACTGAGTTTGAAGGTAGGCCTTGAAATACACCTCCAATTGACTCAAATGATGTAATTTAGCCTCACAGAAGCTAAACTTCATTTTCTGAAATTTTCCAAGCTGTTTAAAGGCACTGTCAACTTAGTGTATGCAAACTTCTGACCCACTGGAATTGTGATATAGTTAATTATAAGTGAAATAATCTGTCTGTACATTTRTTTTGAAAAATGACTTGTGTCATTCACAAAGTAGATGTCCTAACCGACTTGCCAAAACTATAGTTTGTTGACAAGAAATTTGTGGAGTGGTTGAAAAACGAGTTTTAATGACTCCAACCTAAGTGTATGTAAACTTCCAACTTCAACTGTATGTTGCAGCAGTATCTAGCTAGCTAGCTTCACGCTGATATAGCTAGCTAGTTAGGTAGCTAACAACAGAAATATCAGGAATATAGTAACAAAGCAAAGGACACCGACGACTCACACTTGTGAAATAATCAGTCTGCATGTATTGCCTTTATGGTAAAGTGCCCTAGTAGTTCCATCGTGCTTATCCACATCCGGAATCCGTCCATGCTATTTGACTTGGGACTCTGCCCAACTCAGTGCCCGCACGTGGGAGATAATTTTAATATCCAAGTGTATATGTGTCTTAATGGCTGAGCTATCAAATATTTTTACCTGTATACGGCCTAACCCATAGCGACCCTATTTAATGATTTGAATTCCACTCTGTTGTTTCCTCACAGGCCAAGAAGGGGCACAAGAAGGGGCACTGAGAAACTGCTTTTTAACATCATTAATTATAATTTTCTGGAAGGACATCTATATAATTCATATTGTAATTAATTTGAGGTAATATTTCAGACAAAATATGGAACACTGGACAGATACTGACAGAAGACGTAGGAAAAGGGTGCACTCTCCTCGAGCAACCGAGGGTGGTGCGCACAGGCACGCATGTCCCCATCACTATGTCAGATAAATGCTGCATTGGTGTTGCTTGAAATGTTTCACATGATAGCTCATTTGTGCCCAATAAATGTGCATTAAAGGCCTTTCTATAGTTTAGGGAGGGAGGCTGTGAAAACTAGGCAGATGGTAAATAAGACAAAATAGCATTAGCTATGATTTAAGCAATGCAATTAATACCCAGATTTGTGTCAACCATTTGGTATATGCATGCCATGCAATCAGTTTAGATGCCGCCTGGACAGAGAAGCAGACATCTATCTGGGCCTTGAATTGTCAAACCAAACCAGGGGTGGTTGGTAGCCTCGAGGTTAGAGTGTTGGGGTAGTAACCGAAAGTTTGCMGTATTGAGCAAGCTCTGCCCTTGAGCAAGGTACTTAATCCCAATTGCTTCAGGGGTGCTGCACKATCGTGGCCCTGGCCATGACCCCACTCCCTGCAGGTGTCTCAGGGGGAATTGGGATATGCAAGAAACAGATGTCCATTACATCCTTGTACAAGTGTGTAACAGGAGAAATATATGCGCCCCCCCAATTTAGCAAGCTGGGAAGTTTGTCTATCAATGCTTTTGTAGATGGCTGCTCTTTTGAAGAAAGTTTAAGTTGTAATAATTACACGCAGGTCACAGGGTTGTTTTACCTAGTTGAATGCACCGATTATAAGTCGCTCTAACTGTAGGCTACACCATTTGCTAAATGACAAAAATATAGGCTAAATGCAAATCTAAAGGGTTCATAGTTCGTCTCATTTCCACAATGTGAAAAGGTAAGCGTGTCTTACAGTCTTAATAAGGGCATGCAGCAGGCAGGCATGAGACAAAATTGTGGTTTCATTCACAAAATAAGGACAGTGATGGTAGCAGTGGTTAGATTAGATAATAATGTTGGCAAAATAGGCAAAAGGAATTACAAAAACAAACCGACCAAAAAATTATCCAAAGAAATCTAAATCAAAATGAACTCAATCCTTTCTGTTTGTTTGTAGCTTGCACTTCAAAGGCATCCCTTGAGGAGATTTTATTTTATCTTTCCAACCAGGCGAAATWCTATGAAGGCACCACTGATCTCGAKAAGAGGSGCAACATTCTGAGAAAATCACAATTCAGGGTAACGTTAAGCAGTTAACTTCTATTAGATAACTGGACAGATATAGCTATGTACAACCATTTTTCAGCTGTCAYAGCAGRTTACCGATCACTGCACCTGTTCTCAGCCCATCTGTAAATAGCCCACCCAACTACCTCATCCCCWTATTGTTATTTTTTTGCTCTTTTGCARCCCAGTATCTCTACTGGCACATCATCATCTGCACCATCTATCACTCCAGTGTTAATGCTAAATTGTAATTATTTTGCCACTATGGCCTATTTATTGCCTCACCTCCCTAATCTTACTACATTTGCACACACGGTATACAGAGTTTTCTATTGTGTTATTGACTGTACGTCTGTTTATCCCATGTGTAACTAGGTGTTGTTGTTTTTGTCGCACTGCTTTGCTTTATCTTGGCGAGGTTGTAGTTGTAAATGAGAACTTGTTCTCAACTGGCCTACCTGGTTAAATAAAGGAGAAGTTTTGTACATATTTTTTTTTACTCCATTCCAGCCATTATTATGAGCCGTTCTCCCCGCAGCAGCCTCCACTGATATAGTTATATGTCTGACATATTGAGGTGTCTAGGTATAAGTTAAACCTGATCAATGAAATTGATAGGTGTAAGCAATTATGGTGATTTAAAATGCTTTTTACTAGGTGTCTTCATTAGACAGACACAGAGAGAGAGGAAMAGGAAGAAAGAAAGGATACAAGGGAGAGAGGGAGAGAGGTGGGAACAGAGCGGAAGACAGACAGAGAGAGAGATGGAGAGAGAGAAACAGAGAGAGAAAGCCAGCAGAGCAAATGTACTTAGACTTGAGTATTTCAACAACTCCTCTTACAACTTGACAGGCAATCATATGTACCTACGGGGGAAGGATGGCCAGCCACACAGGAGGGTGATTTTTACTAAGGAGGAGAGGAGGCCGTGCTGACCGAGATGCATGCTGGCCATTTCGAAGTTAAGCGTATGATTGCCAAAATCAACCTACGCTTCTCCTGACAGGGAATTGTCAAGGAGGTGGAAAGCTGGGCAAATGAAATAACCTTTTGTTTATCAATCACATTCTATTAMAATTGAAATMATTATGATTTCAATAAATGTCATATCAGAGAGCACACAATGTTTCAATTTGTCATTTRTTTTGCTTAAAGGTCAGTACCCTGTCTAGTCAGGTCAGTAAAGGAAGAGTACATGCTTAACTCTAAATTCCCTTCTGTAAACACATTAAAAATAGTGCTTGGAACCAATAATAGATTTTCGTTTTGTTTGATACCCATTAATCACTAACCTTTGATATTCTTCATCAGATGACAGACCCGGGACAACATATTATACAATACATGTATGTTTTGTTCGATCAAGTTCATATTTATATCCAAAAACCTCAGTTTACATTTGGCTTTGCCTCCAAAACATCCCGTAAATTTGCACAGAGCCACATCAATTTACAGAAATTCTCATAATAAACATTGATAAAAGATACAAGTGTTATTCACAGAATTAAAGACATCCTTCTCCTTAATGCAACCGCTGTGTCAGATTTCAAAAYAACTTTACGGTAAAAGCAAACCACGCAATAATCTGAGTACGCGCTCAGAGACCAACACAACCCAAACAGATATCCGCCATGTTGGAGTCAACAGAAGTCAGAAATAGCATTATAAATATTCACTTACCTTTGATGATCTTCACCAGAATGCACTCCCATGAATCCCAGTTCCACAATAAATGTTTGATTAGTTTGATAAAGTTCATCATTTATGTCCAAACACCTCCTTTTTGCTAGCGTGTTAAGCCCAGTATTCCAAATTCATGACGCGCGATCACTAGGAGCAGACGAAAAATCAAAAAGTTCCGTTACAGTCCGTAGAAACATGTCAAACGAAGTATAGAATCAATCTTTAGGATSTTTTTAACATAAATCTTCAATAATGTTCCAAACMGAGAATTCCTTTGTCTTCAGAAATGCAATGGAACGCAAGCTAACCTTAGGAAGTGCAATATGACCCCATTTTCACTGTATCTTGGATAAGCAAAGAGTTGAAAACCTACAAACCTCAGATTTCCCACTTCCTGGTTGGATTTTTTCTCAGGCTTTTGCCTGCCATATGAGTTCTGTTATACTCACAGACATCATTCAAACAGTTTTCGAAACGTCAGAGTGTTTTCTATCCAAATCTGCATAATATGCATATCCTAGCATCTGGGCCTGAGTAGCAGGCAGTTTACTCTGGGCACGCTTTTCATCCAAACGTGAAAATGCTGCCCCCTACCCCAAAGAAGTTAAGGACGAGACTGGTGAGGCCACCTCCATGGCGATGGTGGACATCTTCAACACCCACGGTTCTCCTGAGGTCATCTTGAGTSAAGTCATGAATGCTGGAACACGGTTTGAATGTTATAGGATTATATTCTGTCACCAATGGTTTGTTTTATTTATTTTTTGGCTTTTTTTTCATGGTACATAATCAGACATATTTCAATATCTTACACTGTCAATAGATATTGCTTTCCTACCCCCTRCTCCAGGTTTAGTGAATGGAACAAACAGACCCTCAAGACTGCCATGGGCAAGACCCTTGATTTGTACCAGGAAGGGTGGGAGAACAATCTGAATGTAATTATTTTTGCACACAACAGCAGCATCCAGGCCTCTGTATGGACGGGAGCCACAGCTGTTGACTGAGGTAAACAATGCAATTGTATATACAATTTATTGCATATYCTGTAGTCTTTCAAATTTGTGATTGACTTAGTGTTGTTTGTCTATTGCTATTTTTGTATAACGTACTTTCAGATCACTAAAGCTCCACCTGATGTGGTGGAAGTTGTCGAACCAGATCAGAAAGCCTTCGAGGACCACCTTCAGGCACGGACTGAGAAGGATGTGGAGGTTTTTTTACCCGGTAAAAGCTTAAGCTTTGGTTGACATTTGAGAAAGTAAGCTTTGATTGACATTTGAGGAAGCAAGAAATGGTAGTTATGCTGAGCTTATAAAAATGTATCTCTTCGATTTACCTCTCCAAATGACTTTAAGACCATTGACTCTCCAAGCKCCCCAGGAGGTATCCCATCCACCAGAGTTTGGATCAGTCTGATTCTCTTTGCTCTGAGTCGGACTGGTACCAGCTTGAGGTAGGCTATACCTTCCAAAAGTGTTGAAAAGTACATATCTCCCATTTATAACACTGCGCTAATCCATCAAATTTTCTCACAGTAAAGTGTAACCTGTGTGTTTGCTTGTTTACATCTCCTACCCTGTTCCCTTTAACTCTGCTCCAGGAGCTAGGGGTTCTGCCCAACACCCAGATGTGGATCCACCTGATGTCCTCCATTACCAACCAKCCTCCAACTTTTTATTACATCATCTACAGCTACTGTTATTGTCATTTTGTCATTATCTGCTAAGAAAGTTTTATTGCTCTATTATACTGGCCACACAATATGTGAGATACACAGATWAACCAAAAACACTAGCACTGCAAACATTCAGAACAGAGAGCAGTATTGCCTGGACTTTGTCGTCTCCCTCTTCAAGTCCCACTTCTAAGACTCAAGGCACAAGGCGAGACCCAGATGCAGACACAGGATGCAGATGGTTGGAGTCTTACAATGTTTATTKATCCAAAAAGGGGTAGGCAAGAGAATGGTCGTGTACAGGCAAAAGGTCATAACCAGTTCAGAGTCCAATAGGTACGGAAGGGCAGGCAGATTCAAGGTCAGGGCAGGCAGGCAGGATGTTCAGGCAGGCGGGAAAGTAGTCCAGAGTCAGGCAGTGGTCAAAACCGGGAAGACTAGCAAAAGAGAATAGAAAATGAGTACGGGAAAAAACACYCTGGTTGACTTGACTAAACATACAAGACGAACTGGCACAGAGAGACAGGAAACACAGGGATAAATACACTGGGGYAAATAAACGACACCTGGAGGGGGTGGAGACAATCAGAGAGACAGGTGAAACAGATCAGGGCGTGACAATAATCTTAAAAATTGCCAAGTTGGTTTTCACAGCTGTTTCACAAGGTGTTCATTGTTGTAAATTGTGATGTATCCTTTGATGGTATTTATATTTATWTGTTCCACATTATTCATTGTATCCTAGGATCTACAATATGTATCTACAATAGATACATATATATTCAGCCACAAGGGTGTACTAATGAGGAGGACTACTGAAATAATATTATTTCAGTGTAGATTAGGGAAGGCCAGGTTAAAATCAAAACATGACAGCCAGACAAGCTGGTGTATGAATCAGATGGATGGAGAATGGAGTGGAAATTAGCTGACGGTGTGTAATCTGCTTGATACAAACTTGATACTGTTTGATACATTAAAGTTACTTACCTTACAGATCACAAATTTGTAAGGTAAGTAACTTTAATGTATCAAGCAGATTACACGTTTTTTTTTGCCATTTCCCGAAACTATGCAACATTTAAGACATGTTTTTCATGTTGTAATGTTACCAAGGTACCCAAAAGTAGTTCAAATTGATGTTTTCATTTTATTAGCTAAACAAAACTTGTTTAAACAGTGAAATTGTCACTGAGATCAGCCTTGTTTGCATAGCGATTATGAAAGTAACATAATTTAGGCTGTTATGATATCCAAAATTCTAATCATTAGGTCATCACACCGTTGATATAGCAACGGACGCTAATAGTTCATTAAATCCCATTGTGACGCAGAGGGGGACACTTTTTGGAACCACTTTGGCTTCAATCAGAGCCCTCAACTAGAAGGATCTGAGCACAGCGAGAATACCTGCTAAGTTTCTAGAGCTCTCCGGCAAGGGTTGTGCAGGTAGTCTTTGTTTTGACGTTTAATGTAGATTAAAGTTTGTTCAAGTGACGGCATTGTAAGATTGAATAGAGCTCTTGTAAAGTTTTCTTCAGATACTTTCTACAATAATTATAATYAGTGGGTCATTTAATCACACTTTCATTTATTCAACAGCTTTCATTCAMATAAAATTGTACAGCTTGTTCCTCATCTGTCACACAGAAAGTAAGTGGGTGTTGACTCCATCTCACATATGTAACTTTTTAGCCAAAGGAGGGCACTGTGGTCCAGTTTTTTCCTGGTGACAGTTTGACAGTGTGGCYCTTGCCTCATAGCAGCAGGTTCAAGTTCAGTGAATGTTTTTTTCTATTCAGTGCTGCTCTATGTTGTATTGTTTGAAATACTCATAATTACCAGACAATGTACTGTACATACCATACAATTKACTGTTTTCAGGGAGTTTAAAATCWMYWWTTRTTRWWATGTTAATCTAATCAGGAATCCTGAGGTCTAGTCCTATCACTGAATATATAATACCCACATATTTTACATAAGTGGACTTCAATGGTCAGAGAGGAACAGAGGGGAAAAGAGACAATCAGATCTGAGTACAGAGTTCCTGTAGAAAACATAAACTGACTGTACAAAAGATTAGACTGACCAGGTGAATCCAGGTAAAAGCTATGATCCCTTATTGATGTCACCTGTTAAATCCGCTTCAAGCAGTGTAGATGAAGGGGAGGAGACAMGTGAAAGAAAGATTGTTAAGCCTTGAGACAATTGAGACATGGATTGTGAATGTATGCCATTCAGAGGGTGAATGGGTAAGACTAAAGATGTAAGTYCCTTTGAACAGGTATGGTAGCAGGTGCCAGGCGCACGGGTTTGAGTGTGTCAAGAACTGCAAACCTGGYCCTCCCGAGTGGGTCAGTGGTCTAAGGCTCTGCATCGCAGTGCTAGCTGTGCCACTAGAGATTCTGGGTTCGTGTCCAGGCTCTGTCGCATCCGGCCGCGACCGGAAGACCCATGGGGCGGCGCACAATTGGCCCAGCGTCATCCGGGTTAGGGGAGGGTTTGACTGGCAGGGATGTCCTTGTCCCATCGCGCACTAGCGACTCTTGTGGCGGGCCAGGTGCAGTGCACGCTGACACGGTAGCCAGGTGTACAGTGTTTTCACAGACACATTGGTGCGGCTGGCTTCCAGGTTAATTGAGCATTGTGTCAAGAAGCAGTGCGGCTTGGTTGTGTTGTGTTTCAGAGGACGCACGGCTCTCGACCTTCGTACGGGAGTTGCAGCGATGAGACAAAACTGTAACTACCAATTGGATACCACGGAATTTGGGAGAAAAAAATTTGAAAGAAAAAAGAACTGCAAACCTGCTGGGTGTTTCATGCTCAACAGTTACCCGTGTGTTTCAAGAATGGTCCCCAACCCAAAGCACATCCAGCCAACTTGACACAACTGTGGGAAGCATTGGATTCAACATGGGCCAGTATCCCTGTGGAACACTTTCGACACCTTGTAGTCTGTAACCCCAACAAATTGAGGCTGTTCTGAGGGCAACGTGGGTGCAACTCATTATTAGGGAGGTGTTACAAATGTTTTGTCCTGTCAGTGTATGCCTGATAGCAACTTACTTCCAAATGTCTGATCGTCTTAGGGATGTGGACTGGAGACAATTTTAAGCTCAGATGAAGCGTCAGACAAATTTGCTGGGAGAACATTAGGTACACAATTGAATTGTTGAATGGATTCTGTAGCCTTTGTTTTAGGATGCTTTACCRTGTGTTACCATCCAACTCTTACTTTGTTAAAGTAAGATTCAAAAGGATCAACACAAATCTATGTAGCCAGTGTTTGTTACTGGTTTCTCGATCCAAAATGAGACCCTAACTTAAATTKATTTCTTAATAAAAGTACAGTAGCATGATAAGCACATTTGCTATTTTCAAATATTACAGCACACTGCTAAAAGARAATGCCTTTTAGGAAACTGTAAAMTGATCCGGTATTAGGTAACTGTCTCTATTTAGCCAACTGTTAGACCGTTGCACTGGCCCATAATAGTTTTACGTTCTTTAAGTGACATCATACAAGATTGCTTTCAATACTGCAGGTCTTCAGCAAATACATATTGTATATGATATACATTCATCCATGCTACGTTGTAACAATAAATCTGAGTAACTTGTGAGTTCCATCAAAACAGTCCTATAGGAGAGGCCGAGGGCAATTGGTACATTGCAATTGGACCACCTTGAATTACTCCAATCAGAAACAAGCAAATCCAAATAAAAGACCCCACTGACAAATAAATATATAAGAAAGTTGATAAACTCAGAAAGTAATATATATTCAGCTTGTTGGGTTAAACCTATAATATCCCTCAGYATGTGAAATGACTTTTTGTGTCATCCTCTTTATTTTGAAATATGCTTCTTTATTTTATTTGTTTTTCTTTCAGTAAAGGACAATACACAGAGGAGCTGAGCCTTAAACCGTGAGTCAGTTGTTTCTATGAGCACTGAAAGACCAATTTGGAGGAATAATCTTTTCAGACGTAAATGCCAACCACAAAAGGACATTCATTGTCATCAACATAAAGTTCATTCTGAACATGATGCGGTTGCACATGTGAAGGTTACAAAAAGTTCACAAAAGTTCACTGAAAGTGGATCAATCTTAACTATTACCATTAAATTGCCACAGTATGATGGCACAGTGTGACGCCTATGATTCCATTATAGATGTCACCCACTAGTGTACTCCAAACTGTGCTCGTACCATCATTTCTTATAATCTACTATCTGATTGGAGACTTGGTTCAACATTATTCAACAATGCATGTCTACAACATGCTACAGCAAGGCAAATTGAATTGTCTTTAAAAGTTTGTCAGCACAATTGACCATTGTGACTCTCAATATACAAACATGTAAAACATGAGTTTCACATTAGTAAAATTTGTTTATTTGACTTAAATAGTTCTTCAAAAAATGAGGATTTCCACAAAGGAAAGCTCTAATTAGCCAGTCTCGTCCTGGCCATTTAACTATTATGCAAATTATTATTCTTTACAATAATCAACTCTCTTCCTCCCTGAGAAGAGGGCTACCCACATCCTGAACTTGGACAGAATTATAGCCTGGCGTGCAGCAGGGCAGAACCTTAATTTGAGTCTTCTGAATTTCCCTGATAATTGTGTGCTACACTCTTAGAAAAAAAACATGTTACCTAGAACCTAAAATGGTTATTTGGCTGTCTCCATAGTTAAACCCTTTGAAGAAACCTTTTTTGTTCCAGGTAAAACCTTTTTTGGTTCCATGTAGAACCCGTTCCACAGAGGGTTCTACATGGAACCCAGAAGGGTTCAACCTGGAACCAAAAATGCTTATCCTATGGGGACAGCTGAATAACCCTTTTGGAAGAGTGTACGGTTGTTAATATACAGTGTACATTTCATAAATGAATGAATCTTAGTTAGTACCCGTCTCTGTTATTCCCTACTGGATTAAAGGAACGTTACTGTGTTTCATTCTCTTGTAATTGAATCCAACCAGTAACGTCCAAACTAAGTTTATGTGTCTATACTTACTTATGACTTTAGTTTGCTAAACTAAACTGCCCCTGTTACAGCTGCACTGAAGGTTGCTTTGCTTTGTTTGGGGGTCAAATAACAATTGGCATTGTAAATCGTCTGGAGCCTTTCCAAGGTACATACCAGAGCGAACAACGGGCAGGCACCAAAATAGCAAACATGACAGGAACTGAATGTTTTACGAGCTTCCCATGGGGTGGACATACCGGGATGGTTGCATTAGCTCTCTTCAATGACAATCACCTGATATAATGTTCATGGGATGGCGGTTAGAGCTATGCAGGGCTTGATCCATTTATAACCTGACTGACGCACTGAGTTTCCATCCGTGTCTCTATGTAGGTTGACACTCATTGACTGGCTGGGGTTCTGTTCAAGTGCAAGTGCAACCAGCAATGACAATACTAGAGTTCATTACATCATTTAGCAGACACTCATATCCAGAGCGACATACAATAGTGAGTGCATACATTTTCATACTGGTCCCCCGTGGAAATCAAACCCACAACCCTGGCATTGCAAGTGCCATGCTCTACCAACTGAGCCACACGGGACAGTTCATCACAGTGTATAATGTTTGGCACAATAATGCAACAATTAATTATAAACGTAAAATTATATTTCATATTCACATTTTTGAGGGTTATCAAATTCAGTTAATAACACTACAGAGCTCTGTGTGAAAGAGGCAAGGTAGACTTAAAGCAGCAATCAGCAGTAGAAACAATAACAAAGCGTTTTCTCTACCCCCATTTCGGTAAAAAGCTGAGGGATGGGGTTGGAGAAATGTAACCACTCAAATGCATAGTCAGAGCTATGGATGCAAGGACTGACCTTCCAAGATATCAACATTATAGTTTTAACCATGTTTTGAGGCTATACAGTGTTTGTTTACATTTACTTTGTTTACAAACATTGGAGTGAAACAAGTTTATATGTTGGGTTCTGATGGGGTACAACAGTGGAACTAAGCTCATGAGACATTTAAAGTTATATTCTTCAAGAATCATACCTTTAAATTATGTCCAATTTTTTTTTGCTGACAATGGTGCATGTTGTGTTTATATTTTTGACTGTATAGTAGTAGCTAGCCTATCTTGATCATGTTGTTCCTTCTCTCTTTATAGAAGCAATCAGTTACAAGGCCTTTAATCAAACTAAGGACAGAGAAATGTGTGTGCACCAGACAGGTCAAGGCTTCTTGTGTGAATGGCTTTGAGATTCTGCTACACCTGCTGGGTTGCAGGCATTGGCTAAATAGTTGGGTTGTTTTCTGTGAAAACAGCTAGGATGGGTTGTTGGTGGGGGGTCAAGGTGAGAAGGAGGATTATTTAAGATATTGTTTGAAGGTAGGGTTTCAAATGTTTTTTGGAAGACGAGCAGTCCTAGCTTAACGGGGAAGCTGGTTCCACCATTGGGGTCCAGGACAGAGAAGAGCTTGGACTGGGCTGAGCGGGAGCTGCCCTCCCGTAGTGGGCCAAGAGACCTGAGGTGGCAGAACGGAGTGCTCGAGTTGGGGTGTAGGGTTTGAGCACAGCCTGAAGGTAGGGATGGGCAGTTCCTCTTGGTACTATGTAGGTAAGCACCATGGTCTTGTAGTGGATGRAAGCTTCACCTGGAAGCCAAAGGAGGGTGCGGAGGAGCAGAGTGACATGAGAGAACTTGGGAAGGTTGAAAACCAGCTGGAACGTTCTGGGGAAATTGCAGGGGATTGACGGCACAAGCGGGGAGCCCAGCCAACAGCGAGTTGCAGTAGTCCAGACGGGAGAAGACAAGTGCCTTGATTAGGACCTCCGCCACTTCCTGTATGAGGTAGGGTCATACTCTACAGATGTTGTAGAGCATGAACCTGCAGGAGCGGGTCACTGCTTTGATGTTTACAGYGAATGACAGGGTGTTGTGCAGTGTCACGCAAGGTTCTTTGCACTTTGGGAGGGCGACACTGTGGAGTTGTCAACTGTGATGGAGAGGTCTTWGAGCGGGCAGGCCTTCCCCGGGAGGAAGAGCAACTCCGTCTTGTCGAGGTTGAGCTTCAGGTGGTGGGCCGACATCCAAGTTAAGATATCTGCCAGGGACGCAGAGATGCGTGTCGCCACCTGGGTGTTAGAAGGGGTGAAGGACAAAAATAATTGAGTGTCATCCGCATAGCATTGACAGGAGAGACCATGTGAGGATATGACGGAGCCAAGTTACGTGGGACATGTAGAAAAGAGGAGAGGGCCAAGAAGAGGGCCATTGTTCTGAGAGAGATAACGAGAAAGTTGATCAGAGACAGCATGCTCAAGTGATTGGAAAAAAAGAAAGAAGGGATACAGGTCTATAGTATTTGAAGTCAAATGAGTCGAGATTTGTTTTTTTGAGGAGGGAGATCAACTCGGGCCATTTTGAAGTCAGAGGGGATGCAGGTCAGGGATGAGTTGATGAGGGAAGTGAGGAATGGGAAAAGGTCTCCAGAGATAGTCTGGAGAAGGGAGGATGGYATGGGGTCGAGCGGGCAGGTTGTCGGGCGGCAAGACCTCGCTAGTCGCAGGATGTCATCTGGAGAGAGAGGAGAAACATAGGTCAAGGCGTACAGTGGCTTGCGAAACTATTCAACCTGGAATTAAAATTGATTTTTTGGGGGTTTGTATCATTTGATTTACACAACATGCCTACCACTTTGAAGATGCAAAATATGTTTTATTGTGAAACAAACAAGAAATAAGACAATAAGATGGGTTCCACAGGTGTACAGCGATCTTTAAGTCATACCACAGATTCCCAATTGAACTGAGGTCTGGGCTTTGACTAGGCCATTCCAAGACATTTAAATGTTTCCCCTTAAACCACTTGAGTGTTAGTTTAGCGGAATGCTTACGGTCATTGTCCTGCTGGAAGGTGAACCTCCGTCCCAGTCTCAAATCTCTGGAAGACTGAAACAGGTTTCCTTCAAGAATTTCCCTGTATTTAGTGCCATCCATCATTCCTTCCATTCTGACAGGTTTCCGAGTCCCTGCCGATGAATAACACCCCCACAGCATGATGCTGCCACCACCATGCTTCACTGTGGGGATGGTGTTCTCGGGGGAATGAGAGGTGTTGGGTTTGCGCCAGACATAGCATTTTCGTTGATGGCCAAAATAGCTCAATTTTAGTCTCATCTGACCAGAGTACCTTCTTCCATATGTTTGGGGAGTCTCCCACATGCCTTTTGGCTAACACCAAATGTGTTTGCTTATTTTTTTCTTTAAGCAATGGCTTTTTTTCTAGCCACTCTTCCGTAATGCCCAGCTCTGTGGAGTGTACGGCTTAAAGTGGTCCTATGGACAGATACGCCAATCTCCGCTGTGGAGCTTTGCAGCGCCTTCAGTGTTATCTTTGGTCTCTTTGTTGCCTCTCTGATTAATGCCCTCCTTGCATTGTCTGTGAGTTTTGGTGGGCGGCCCTCTCTTGGCATTTTTTAGTAATGGATTTAATGGTCCTCCGTGGAATGTTCAAAGTTTCTGATATATTTTATATCCCAACCCTGATCTGTACTTCTCCACAACTTTGTCCCTGACCTGTTTGGAGAGCTCCTTGGTCTTCATAGTATCGCTTAATTGGTGTTGCCCCTTGCTTAGTGGTGTTTCAGACTCTGAGGCCTTTCAGAACAGGTGTATATATACTGCGATCATGTGACAGATCATGTGACAGATCATGTGACACTTAGATTGCACACAGGTGGCCTTTATTTAAGTAATTATGTGAAGGTAATTGGTTTCACCAGATATTATTTAGGGGCTTCATGGCAAAGGGGGTGAATACATATGCACCAACGCTTTTCAATTTTTTAGKATTTTTTTAAACAAGTAATTTCTTTTCATTTGACTTGTCATTTGACTTGTCATTCATTTGTATGTCATTACATGAAATCCAAATAAAAATACATTTAAATTACAGGTTGTAATGAAACAAAATAGAAAAAACGCCAAGGGGGTTGAATACTTTTGCAAGGCACTGTAGGGTAGTTCTGTGTGAATGAGATCAGTGGACTCAATAGGCTGAGTGAATGAGTAGCAGGTGTCTTCAACCTTTTTTCAAAGTGGTTGACAAAGTCATCTGCAGAGAGGGAGGAGTGAGCGGGTGGAGAATTAAGGAGGGAGAATGTGGAAAATAGTTTCCTAGGGTTAGAGGTAGAAGCTTGACATTTACAGGGGTAGAAAGTGGCTTTAGCAGCATATACAGATYAAGAGAAGGTAGAGAGGAGGGAGTGAAAGGATGCCAGGTCCGCAGGGAGGCGAGTTTTCCTCCATTTCCGCTCGGCTGCCCGGAGCCATGTTCTGTGAGCTCGCAATGAGTCACTCAGCCACCAAGCAGGAGGGGAGGGCCGACCCGGCCGGGAGGAAAGGAAAGGGAGGAGGATAGGACAGAAAAGGAGAGAGTAGTTGGAGAGAGAAAGCTAAGATTGCGACAATGCATGACCATCTGGCTAGGGGCTGAGTGTTTTGGGTTGGAGGAAAGGGAGACAGAAAAGGAAACCTGGAGGGCGGTTGCAGATGAGGTCAAGGGTATTGTCTGCCTTGTGAGTTGGAGGGGATCGGGAAAGTGTGAGGTCAAAAGAGGCAAGGAGGGGAAAGAGAATGTTGGAAAGAAATGAATCGAAGGCAGACGTCAGGAGGTTGAAGTTGCCAAGTACGAAGAGCAGTGAGCCATCATCAGGAAATTAGCTTGTCAAAGTGCCAAGTTCATTGAGGAACTCTCCAAGGAAACTTGGTTGGCGATAGATGACAATAATGTTAAGCTTGAGTGGACAAATGACTGTGACAGAATGGAATTCAAATGAGGAGATGGACAGGTGAGAGAGGGAGAAAATAAAAAATCTCCGCTTAGGAGAAATAAGTAGACCTGTGCCACCACCGCGACGACCAGATGCTCTCGGACTATGAGAGTCAGATAAAGAAAGTGCAGCTGGAGTGGCAGTGTTCTTTGGGGTGATCCATGTCTCTGTCAGTGCCAAAATGTCAAGGCACTGAAGGGTAGCATAGGCTAAGATGAACTCCCCATTCTTGACCGCAGATCGGCATTTCAAAATACTGCCTGGAATTCCACATGAGTTGTGTACACAGGGTACACTAAATTAGAAGGCGTGGGGAGTGTCTGTAAAGCCTACAGGGAGAGCGAACAGATATAGAAAACACACACATCATTGGCAAAGATACAAAAGAGCAAAATGAGAATCCTGTAAATAACTTGGTAAGATACTCAAGTGAGAGTGTGGTGTGGAGCCTTCTTCTCTTTCCTTATTCGAAGTACTGCAGTATATGAGCAGTCAGCAGTTCACACACCAAGTTGGCCATTGGGAAGACAGGCAGCACTTAAAGTAGATGGCCCTAGCTAGCAAAAATACAATAGTAGGCCACAACAGATAAAGACAAAAAAATTATAGTTATCACTCCTGGAGATACCAGGAGTCTTCTAGCTATAGAATGAATCACACTGAGATGGAACCTGAGAAGCCGGTTATAAACAGTCAAAAAAGAGATGAAACCACTCCCCCTCCAGTACAGCCGCTGATGACCAAAACAAGCCACAAATTGCCCTGCCCCTTGATCCTGATGGATGTGTCGACAACTATCTGCAAATAATCAGCAGTCAGCAGTTCACACACCAAGTGGACAACTGGGAAGACAGGCCGCACTTAAAGCAGATAGCCCTAGCTAGCAAAAATACAATACTAGACCACAACAGATAAAGACAAAAAAATGATAGCAATCACTCCTGGAGATATCAGGAGTCCTCTAGCTACAGAATGAAGCATGGCCATTTGAATGCAAGGAGATACCGTGGCGAGATCCTGAGGCTCATTGTTGTGCCATTCTTCCACTGCCGTCAATTCATGTTTCAGCATAGTGCATGGCCCCATGTCACAAGAATCTGTACATAATTCTTCGAAGCTGAAAATGTCCCAGTTCTTCCATAGCCTGCATACGCACCAGACATGTCACCCATTGAGCATGTTTGGGATCCTCTGGATCGACATGTACGACAGCGTGTTCCAGTTCCCGCCAATATCCAGCAACTTCCCACAGCCATTGAAGAAGAGTGGGTCAACATTCCACAGGCCCCAATCAACAGCCTCGTCAACTCTATGCGAAGGAGCTGCAGACCAGATACTGACTGGTATTCTAATTCACGCCCCTACCTTTTTTCTTAATGTACAGTATCTGTGACCAACAGATGCATATCTGTATTCCTTAGTCATGTGAAATCCATAGATTAGGGCCTAATGAATTAATTTCAATTGACTGATTTTCTTATATGAACTGTAACTCAGTAAAATCTATGAAATTGTTGCATGTTACATTTATATTGTTCAGTGCAGTTATTCCTTGTCTTTTTGTGTTAGGCAAGCTGAGCAGTCAGTATGAAATAAACCAATAGATAAATCAGATTAATCATGCATGTGAACTACAGTATAGGGGAAAATACATGATGCTGTGGATTTATTTTTGTAGCTGTTCAGAGAGAGATGATCACTATCAGTAAACTATTTAGGTTATGGTGACTGCATCTTATCACGGATGAAGCAAGACATGTTTTATTCTAGCAGGTCCATAAACTGCCATCTGAAAAGTCCAGCCGAAGAGAAATGTATATGCCGTCAGTCCTACTGCTCGCAGAGTGACTATTCAAATGTCTCTCCCAACTGTCACTAACACTCTGTAAATCCCTGCAGATAGGAACATCTGTCCCATAAATATATAATAATCTCACAGACCCGCCATGCTTAACCACACACACGTCCTCCGGTCCTGTCCTATCCTTGGGAGACAATACTCAGTCATTAGACAATATTTAATCTGAGTGTAGAGTATTTGCAGGGTATTATCAATATTATTATAGCAGGATAATTTGAGTCACATTCACCGTCTGTTTCTCAGATGATCACCTGCCCTCAGTGAACACCTTTAGCTCAATTAACTGGTAGATCAAAGCACTTCAGATACAACACTGTGATTGACTTTTAAACAAACCGGAACACGTCAATGGACTAAGTAGAAATCGCTGGATTCAAGGCTGAGGATCCAGGCGGGGGAATTCTATCCAAATTGGTCTCCTAATAGCCTTCTTGATGATGTGCATCCACAGCCTGTTGTATGTCTTAAATAGAAGCACAAAGCATGGCCTTTTATAGTAGTCCCCCTATTGTTGGCAGCATTGCAGTCAGGGAGGGGGTGAGGAAAGAATAAAGGGCCCCAGCCACTCCAGAACACCTCTACCCACTGTGTGTTAGCAGTGTCCTTCCTCCTGTGTCCCCTGAGTATAGTCGTGCATCACAATGGCACCCAAGAAGAAGGAAGAGCCCAAAGAAGCACCCAAACCCAAGGCCCCAGAGCCTGAGCCAGTCAAGATCCCGGAGTTTAACCCCACAGAAGTCGTGGTACAGAACAACTCCTATTTTCACTGGTTTGCATGAAGGGAATAGGTTAAATATGATGAGCTTTGGATGTGGGTGTTGGATTGGGGAAACATCAACGTAACAATGTTTTTATTTTATTATTTGTTATCTTCAAATGTGTTTAAAATGATTTGTTTATTAGGGATTTATTCAAGATGAAAAAGGTGTTAATGTGTTAATCATGTATTTATTACATGCTAAAATTGTAACTGGGCTATCATACAGCACATCATTTAACTATCATTTGGGTGAGGTTCCATTCTTTTCATATTCATCAAATTGATAAGAAAAATGAAATACTCTTAATCTCAACATCAAGCCATCTATCCACTTGAGGACAAAATGGACCTTTCAAGGAGATGGTAATAACAGTTTGGTCTTCCATTGATAGTCATCTGTGTTTTTCAAGAACATTAGAGACACCATGTGACGTGAACAGGGCAGTGCATGCAAATAGGAGTCCTACAGTTCAGCAGTTTGGACATGGTTTGATTAAAGGTCCAATGCAGCCATTTTTAAGTCACTATCAAAAACTGTCTGTGTAACAATTAAGTACCTTACTAACCACGTTTCCATCCACAGCTTTTATGTGAATGAAGTCACCGTAGATTTAAAAAAAGTCACAACAGCTATGATGGAAACAGGTAGTTAAGGTACAATTTTGTAAATGCCGACAGATCATTTGTTTGTTTGACATGGTTGGATATTTTTGTGTAGGTAAAATGTATTATGCGAGAAATGGTGGTGGAAATGCTTTTATGTGAAAATATTGATATAATAAACATCATATCGAATAAACTTCGAGTCACGCGATGGTATAGTGTGTGTTCCTACCACTATGACTAGGGAAACCATGCAGCTTATTAGGCTACAGATTAGATAAGTTATGATGAACTTCAAGGGGTGCTGAAAGTACATGGTAATGAGCTTGATGCTCATTTTCAATAAATAGCGAGGGTCATATTCTGGTGACATGATGAGTGATGCTTGACTGCCATTTGACAAATTAAGATATTCTTTTTCTTATCCATGATAAACTCACCATGTAGACCACCCTATATCTGCGAACTGTTGGCTATTTAACGCAACAGTTTTTGTGACAAAACTATCGGTAGAGTTGAACATATGATGGAAACACATTGAACTTTAGATTTGTATTCGGTACATGAAAACATAAGCAAAAAATAACATATTGTGTGCACTACATCATCACTCACTGACTTTTCCGCAACAAGTCAGTTTGGTGGAAACACACTACTGTTGGGAAAAGCCGCATATTTTCTTCATGCGGATTTCAGAATATTCGCATGAAGATCTGTCGCCAATTGGATGGAAACCTAGCTAGTGTGACTGTTTTCAATTAAAATGGCCAAAAAAACACATCTAAATGCTTCTTAGCAAAGAGTGGTCGGACGGAGTGGGTAGGGGAAAATGTAACTAGCTGTTATTGGTATAGAGGTTTGGAACCCTCTTTCTTATTGGTCTATTAACTAATTTACTGCCTGGTGATGTCGGTCAAAACTCCATCCCACCAAAACAGGATGACATTTCAGGCAGTCATTTCAAACAGCTCTTACACTAAAAGGGCATTATCATAATTGTCACAATTTCACAGTACTATTCCAACCTCATATTGTGGAAATATATATATAAAATCAAGTTTTTGACTGCACTGGTCCTTTAAAGATAAGATAATACGAGTAGCATGACGGATTGAAGAGGAACAATGATAATTAACATGACAGGCAAATATCTACATGTATTTCAAGACCTTTATAGAGCATTTTATCTTCATACTACTATTTACATCATCACAAGTCACATTATTTTGTACTTAAGCAACAGTATCTTGAACTTGATGGAGCTTAAAGTTGGTAGAATATTGGCTTACACAAGACAAAGTTTGTTTCTTGCTGACTCTGCCTCTTCTATATAAGTAAACATTTTCATAGTTGAGGGAACAGCTGTATTATGTAGTGAGGTTAAAACCACTCAATGTGATTTTAATTATGGCCATGCATAGCAGACCACCCAAATCGGAATGCCTTATTTGTGAATAAAAATAAGAAGAAAGTGCAAAGAAAAATACATATATTTCTAACCAAGGCCAAATATTTTTAAACATGCAAAAATGTGGGATTTGAAAATATTTTTGCACAACATACACAATAGGAAAACCGTCAAGAGCGTTTACGATTGTGAACAAGTGCAAGAGGGACGTTCCTTTCCTATCCTCATTACATGAAGGATATCAAATGAATATAAATAGGATTTTAATACAGTTTTAGGTTAGACCTTTGAAGTTTTTCAGATAACCTGAAAGGTTGGTGAAGGACAATTACATGTTCATGTCCTTTTCCTCCTATACTCCTCCATTTTCCATTCACTTTACATTTAGGTTCGTTCAGAGTGGGGGTACTACTACCATCAAGGCCAAAGAGTCATGCCTTATGTATTTGACCTCAGTTTTTTAAAAGTGATTTTCACTGTTGCTCACAACATGCAGTTAACTATGTTGTTGACCATTTTAAATCACTACTTTGTGTCCACCTCCTGAACCAAATTGTTAATTTTGTTTTTCCTTTCAGCTTGAATTCACTCCTGAGCAGATTGAGGGTAAGATTGAGATTGTAGTTACAGTTGTGACCTGGAATGGTACACTTATTATAATAGAGGTTGTTTTGAGGTTGTATTTTAGTATTTTTGAACATGAGAATACCAAGAAGTGCCTCATACAGTTGAGATGACTAATTAGAGACTGTTGGCATTTGATAGGCTGAGAGCTTGTTCTCTAGTCATTAGCAAATTAAATTGATGGTTTGTGGAAGTGTTCTGAGTGCAACAATATCAATTTACATTCATTTACAATGTTGTGTGACAGATGACAACAATCATAACTTTTCTCCATTGACAGTATTGTTTTTAAYTGGACAGATGTATATGAAAGTGCAAGGGATCCTTGTAGCTCAGGTGGTAGAGCACGGTGCTTAAATTGCCACGATGSTGGGTTCAATTCCCAGGACCACCCACATGCAAAATGTGTCCATGCATGACTGTAAGTTGCTTTGGATAAAAGTGTCTGCTAKATGGCTTATATTACCTACAGAAAAAAGTTATATATTGAAAGCAGGAGGCAATCACCCTTTGATTTCCTCACCACTTCAATACATGGTGGCACACTGTTAGCATACCACAGATMGTGGCATTTCCAGCCTCTCCTCAAATTGAGATCTGCATGCAGTGAGACCTGCCTGCTTTTAGGGACCTGCCAGACACTCAGAAAGCTAAGCYGAATAGATTTTAGACACACAATGATACTTTCGTGTTGCTCTCTCCACAGATTTCAAGGATGCTTTCCAGCTGTTCGACAGGACACCACTCAATGAGATGAAYATCACATACGGACAGTGTGGCGATGTGATCAGGGCACTGGGGCAGAACCCCACCAATGCTGAAATCATGTACGTCCTTGGAAAGCCCAAGGCTGAGGGTAAGTCCATGCAACAATATATGATCAGTTTTATATTTGTGTTTTTCTAAAATAAAAACATACTGCTCAGTTTGCTTTCTTCGATGTTTCATCAATAAGCTTTTAACATGTAGCTATTATTACTTTTTATATTTGAAATCTAATAGAYGTAATCATATATTTAATATGTATTCTTTTAATTCAGTCTAAGTCAATGTTATACATTTCTAACCCCTGTGTTGGTGATGGTATGGATGGTTTCAATGACATTTGATTTTGTTGTTTCATACACAGAGATGGCGACAAAGATGCTGGACTTCGACAGCTTCCTGCCAATCCACCAACACATCTGCAAAGCCAAGGACCGCGGCACATATGAAGATTTTGTTGAGGGTCTGAGGGTATTCGACAAACTGGGCGATGGCACGGTCATGGGCGCTGAGCTCAGGCACGTCCTGGCTTCACTGGGTGAGTCCAACACCCCAGACATCTTTAACATACACCATACAATAATACAGACAAAAATAGTTTGACCTTGCCTGGTTCCACAATGTATGTGCTGTAARCAACTCTTTATTGTCATACCGTTGACAACGTTAGAAGAGTTGGCTAAAGCACATTCATTATGGGACCAGGCTAAAGTAGGCTATAAAGGTTTTAGGGCAGATGGTTTCAATGGTATTAGAAAAGGGAATTGAACAGTATTGTTGATTGGTTGAAGGTGAGAAGATGAAGGAGGATGAGGTTGAGCAGCTCATGACAAACCAGGAGGACGCCAACGGCTGTGTAAACTACGAAGGTAAGAAATGATACCCTCTTCTTGCTATCGTTGACTAAACATTCCAAAACATAGCTTTTAAATCAATCAAGATTTCTGTATGTAATTCCCTTGTCTATTTTTCCTCGCAGCTTTTGTAAAACACGTCATGGCATCTTAAAAATGCTGCCAAGACACCCGATAGTTGAAGACAGGTGATTGTTCATATGTTTATGGAAAGTCCACACCATGTCCCTGATCCCATGTGCTCATCTCATGTGCTCATCCCTATGTGCCCAATTGGATTACTATTCCATCAGGTGACAGGACCAATTAACTTCAACTAATTGTTCATTGTTTTCATTTGCTCCCCATCTTGTTCACTCAAATAACAAATGTGATTGTACTATTCATTTGTGGATCAAAACTTGTGATTAAACAGAATGATTCATTATTATAGTATTGTGCAATACTTCACTTCCGAATTTTACCTATCTTAACTGATTTTCCTTAGTCAGATTTTCCTTGCCTTGTGACGGTATAAGGTCAATGCGGCCTCATGTAGCCTACATCCAATAGAGGGTGTCATTGGTCTAACTAATATACTTTACCAAACAATCAGCTCACAGTGATACATGAAAAGAAACTGAAGGGGAAAAAAATCAGAAAAGGAACAGGCAAACTCCGTATGGAGGTCCTTCATATTCATACATCAACCATGACAATTCTTCTAACTGCATCAAGTTAAGCTTTGTGAACAATCTTAAGAAATCTTTATAGAGAAAAGAGATGGACTCAGTTTGACATGTGTGCTCTTTAATGTAATATATTTCATTCACACACAGTCAGTAGCCATTGTAGTCTCTTTATCACACACATTCACATTCCAGGCAGACACCGTGTTTKATGAATCATGTGGCCAAGAAGTGAAGTCACTGTTCTTCCATTGTCTGGTCTGTCGAGACATCTTTGCAAGCTTTACTTAAGTCATTTTCACTTGAAAGGAAACACCCCGCTTAAAGTTATAGCAAAAGTCAGAGCTGATTAAATCTGTCAGTGTCCACACYGAACAAGGACACCTTTTTATGTCTCCATTCTTCTCTTCTTTGGTTGATCAAATCACACAACCTATGCCAATTTAATGATGCCACTTGATTTTCCTGGTTGCAGACACAAGAGGGCAGACATGTATCAAGTWCTGAAAGAAAAATTACAATGAATATGTCAGAAAAATACCAAATTGATATATTATCAGGATGGATAAGAGCTTAATTTCAAGTATAAACTGTAAAAAAAGTGTTTGTTCTAAATATTACAATGTAGTGGATGTATAGGCCTACATTATATTAATTGGCTTCTTACCTTCAACAAATAGATTAAGCCWGTGGTCTGAAAACCAGAGACCTTTCAGTGGCTGTGTTTGGTTTGTTAAATTGATTGTTTCCAGCAGGAAAACACGCCATAATCACCTGGTATTACAAATCGGATTTAAGATGATTGGATAACTGTCCAATTACAGATCAGTAGGTCTACATCAGTCACCAGTGTCCACATGATGTCCTTTTTTTCTTTTTCAATATTTCCATTTCAGTATACATTGTAACTTATTTACCTTTCATGTGGATAATGTCTTGCTAATTTGATTATCTGACTCCTAGGAAGAGTAGAGTGAACAGCAGTCTCTCAACTCATTGTCCTAATGTACTGTAGCACTTCGGACATGTTGTTTTAGCCCCAGTCCCCATGGCTCAACCCCAGGAAGACCCCCTGAATGCTGCTCTCTGCACTAACTGACATTGAAAGTGAATGCTGCTCTCTGTAATAACTAACATTGAGATTCATTAAGCCTGAATGACTTGATAGACAAACCTGCTCTGGATGGGACATCTCCCGTCACTCGTTTCGTGGAGGTACTGTACGTTGTGWACCAAATACTGCTCTATAGCACATATAGTATAGTGTGCTAATATGACCTTTATACTGACTACTAGTGTAGTGTTACAGCTACAGATGCATCTTAATTTGAGCCAGTTGGTTTGGGCTCCCAAGTMGTGCAGTGGTCTAAGGCACTGCATCTCAATGCTAGAGGCATCACTACAGACCCTGGTTCAATCCTGGGCTGTATCACAGCTGGATTTMGCCAGTGTAGGCTGTCATTGTAAAATAAGAATTTGTTCTTAACTGACTGGCCTAGTCAAATAAAGGTAAACATCATCACAACCTCTTGTAATTTTATCAACGGCCACCACCAAATCTCCTTTCACTACCACAGAACAATGATCACAAACTACTGTAGTTTGAAGGCATTTGTGTCTCACCATGCATTTGTCCAGTTGGATTGCTATTCCATTACGTGACAGGACCGACCAACTTCAACAAACTGTTCATTGTTTTCAATTGTTCCCCTTCTTGTTGACTCAAATAACATGTTATTGTACATCCCAACTGTTCATTTGTGGATCAAAACTTGCAATTAAACAGAATTATTCATTATTCTTTAGACAAACCTGCTCTGGATGTGAGCATTTCCTGGAGGCACATTGTGAACCAAATACTGCTACTGTATATAGCACGTACAGTATAGTGTGCTACTCTGACTTTTATACTGACTACTACTGTACTGTTACAGCTACAGATGTAGGATCTTAATTTGAGCCCGTTTGTTACAGCAGGAAAATAATCCTGCAGCAACAGGAAATGGGAATTATTATATGGATTATAATGAATGGACATTTTTGTATTGGTTGATACATTTCTCGTTAGGGCAAATCAAGTCTGACATTTCAAAGTGGAAATGACAAACTTTAGAAGCCTGTTTAAAACTCAAATACACTACAAGTTGGCATTTCCTGTTGTGCAGGAAAATCMTCAGAAACAAAAGAGTGATCAAATTAAGATCCTACATCTGTATGACTACAATAGTACTGCTAAAGTACTATCATCATCATCACAATCTCMTRTACTTTTACAATTGCCACCAACAAATCTCCTTTCAATACCACAGAACAKTGATCACAAACTACTGTAGTTTGAAGGCATTTGTGTCTCACCATGCATGTGTCTGTATGTTCATGCGGGCATGTGGCTGTGTGTGTCTAAAGCGATTGGATGATTGGGGGTCTTTGTGGTCACTTTTATATGAATTTTAATTCTAGCTGAAAATCCAGATCCAGATTTATATAAATGCCAGGAGGTTAACTTACTTAGTATTAGTTGTTTACTGCGCATATTATATAATGAATTTAACCTAAGGCAGTTCAATCAAACTGGTCAAAGTAATGTTTGTGCGGTATCATTGTTTACAATCTGCACTACTGCTGATGCACACACACTTGTTCTTCTGAAAACTGGAATCAATTACCTGTGAGTCTATCTGGTAGTAGTAGTCATACATTTTTACAGTACCCACAAATTATATTTGGCTTAGGTGAA
Organism: Salvelinus sp. IW2-2015; assembly: GCF_002910315.2. Taxonomy (NCBI): domain Eukaryota; kingdom Metazoa; phylum Chordata; class Actinopteri; order Salmoniformes; family Salmonidae; genus Salvelinus; species Salvelinus sp. IW2-2015. The sequence continues at coordinate 12,345,823 of NC_036859.1, read as the reverse complement.
AACTAGCATGTTGTTGAGTAAAATATTTGTTAGACTTGTACAGCCCACATTTCAAGTTATATTCCAATGTTTTCCCTGTCTCCTTTTTCATTGTCTCCAACCTTGCAATTGAAAAGGCTTTGAAAAATGTAACACGAATAGACTGGAAGAAGACTTGATGTGTAGCAATATCAGTGTAAGTTAATTAACTCTTATTCACACATCATGTGATTTAACAAGTGATTTTGGGAAACAGTGGGACCTATTTACAGTCTAAAATTAAGTACATTGACTTGCGAAATTATTCACCCCATTGGCATTTTTCCTATTTTGTTGTCATACAACCTGGAATTAAAATTGATTTTTTGGGGGGGGTTTGTATCATTTGATTTACACAACATGCCTACCACTTTGAAGATGAAAAATATTTTTTATTGTGAAACAAACAAGAAATAAGACAACAAAAAAAAACAGAAAACTTGAGCGTGCATAACTATTTACCCCCCAAAGTCAATACTTTGTAGAGCCATCTTTTGCAGCAATTACAGCTGCAAATCACTTGGGGTATGTCTCTATAATTCTCGATGTGATGAGAGGTGTTGGGTTTGCGCAGACATAGCGTTTTCCTTGACGGCCAAAAAGCTCAATTTTAGTCTCATCTGACACGAGTATCTTCTTCTATATGTTTGGAGAGTCTCCCACATGCCTTTTGGCGWACACCAAATGTGTTTGCTTATTTTTTTCTTTAAGCAATGGCTTTTTTTCTGGCCACTCTTCCGTAAAGCCCAGCTCTGTGGAGTGTACGACTTAAAGTGGTCCTATGGACAAATACTCCAATCTCCGCTGTGGAGCTTTCCAGTTCCTTCAGAGTTATCTTTGGTCTCTTTGTTGCCTCTCTGATTAATGCCCTCTTTGCCTGGTCCATGAGTTTTGGTAGGAGGCCTTCTCTTGGCAGGTTTGTTGTGGTGTCATATTATTTCCATTTTTAAATAATGGATTTAATGGTGCTCTGTGGGATGTTCAAAGTTTTGGATTATTTTTTATAACCCAACCCTGATCTGTACTTCTCCACAACTTTGTCCCTGACCTGTTTGGAGAGGTCTTTGGTCTTCATGGTGCCGCTGGCTTGTTGGTGCCCCTTGCTTAGTGGTGTTGCAGACTCTGGGGCCTATCAGAACATGTGTATATATACTGAGATCATGTGACAGATCATGTGACACTTAGATTGCYCACAGGTGGACTTTATTTAAGTAATTATGTGACTTCTGAAGGTAATTGGTTGCACCAGATTTTATTTAGGTGCTTCATAGCAAAGGGGGAGAATAGATATGCACCACAACTTTTCCCTTTTTTTGAAACAAGTAATATTTCTCATTTCACTTCACCAATTTGAACTATTTTGTGTATGTCCATTACATGCAATCAAAATAAAAAARCTATTTGATTTACAGGTTGTAATGCAACAAAATAGGAAAAMAATCAAGCGGGATGAATACTTGTYCAAGGTACTGTATCATACCCCTTTCTTCCCTTACCACTTTTTGCTCCATCAAAAAAGGTTGATTTGCTCCCTCTCCTGACCTTGTTTGGCTATCTTTTCCTCTCTCATCTTGAGAAACATTTATAGATCATCACCATCATCATTTCATTTCCCCAGCATCTTGCATCATACAGTTGAAGTCTGAAGATTACATACACCTTCGCCAAATACATTTAAACTCAGTTTTTCACAATTCCTGACATTTAATCCTAGTACAAAATCCCTGTCTTAGGTCAGTTAGGATCACCACTTTATTTTAAGAATGTGAAATATCAAAATATTAGTAAAGAGAATGATTTATTTCAGCTATTATTCCTTTCATCAAATTCCCAGTGGGTCAGAAGTTTACATACACTCAATTAGTAGCATTGCCTTTAAATTGTTTAACTTGGGTCAAACGTTTTGGGTAGCCTTCCACAAGCTTCCCACAATATGTTGGGTGAATTTTGGCCCATTCCTCCTGACAGAGCTGGTGTAACTGAGTCAGGTTGGTAGGCCTCCTTGCTCGCACACTTTTTCAGTTCTGCCCACAAATCTTCTATAGGATTGAGGTCAGGGCTTTGTGATGGCCACTCCAATACCTTGACTTTGTTGTCCTTAAGCCATTTTTCCACAACGTTGGAATTATGCTTGGGGTCATTGTCCATTTGGAAGACCCATTTGCGACCAAGCTTTAACTTCCTGACTGATGCCTTGAGATGTTGCTTCAATATATCCACATAATTTTCCTCCCTCATGATGCCATCGATTTTGTGAGGTGCACCAGTCCCTCCTGCAGCAAAGCACTCKCACAACATGAAGCTGCCACTCCCGTGTTTCACYGTTGGGATGGTGTTCTTCGGCTTGCAAGCCTCCCCCATTTTTCCTCCAAACATAACAGTGGTCATTATGACCAAACAGTTCTATTTTTGTTTCATCAGACCAGAGAACATTTCTCCAAAAAGTATGATCTTTGTCCCAATGTGCAGTTGCAATCCGTAGTCTGGCTTTTTTTATGGCAGTTTTACTGTGTTTTGCTGTGGATATAGATACTTTTGTACCTGTTTCCTCCAGCATCTTCACAAGGTCCTTTGCTGTTGTTCTGGGATTGATTTGCACTTTTCGCACCAAAGTACATTAATTTTTAGGAGACAGAATGCTTCTCCTTCCTGAGCGGTATGATGGCTGCGTGGTCCCATGGTGTTTATACTTGCGTACCATTGTTTGTACAGATGAACGTGGTACCTTCAGGTGTTTGGAAATTGCTCCCAAGGATGAACCAGACTGGCGGAAGTATACCATTTTTTTGGCTGATTTCGGCTGATTTCTTTTTTTGGCTGATTTCTTTTGATTTTCCCATGATGTCAAGCAAAGAGGCACTGAGTTTGAAGGTAGGCCTTGAAATACATCCACAGGTACATCTCCAATTGAGTCAAATTATGTCAATTAGTTTATCAGAAGCTTCTAAAGCCATGACATCATTTTCTGGAATTTTCCAATCTGTTTTAAAGCACTGTCAACTTAGTGTATGTAAACTTCTGACCCACTGGAATTGTGATACAGTGAATTATAAGTGAAATAATCTGTCTGTAAACAATTGTTGGAAAAATTACTTGTGTCATGCACAAAGTAGATGTCCTAACCAACTTGCCAAAACTATAGATTGTTAACAAGAAATTTGTGGAGTGGATGAAAAACACATTTTAATGACTCCAACCTAATTGTWTGTAAACTTCCGACTTCAACTGTATATYATTTTTTGCATAACCAATGTTAGGAGGCTACATTCATATTAATCTGAAATGTTGCTCCAGAAGACATTGAGCTGATTGAAGGTCCTAAGCATCCTTAGATAAGCTTCATTCATGTAGATATTTAGGGCAACTTTTTCTATCTGCAAAACTCATAATAGTAGCCAAAATTATCGTTTAAGTTTGATGGAGATGCGTTGTTGAGGCCCCTTCGCTCCACTTTAAGCGAACGCGACTTAGTCAAGCTATCAAGGCATGAGGCGAGACCCAGATGCAGACACAGGAGACAGATGGTTGGAGTCTTACAATTTTTATTCATCCAAAAAGGGGTAGACAAGAGAATGGTCGTGTACAGGCAAAAGGTCKAAACCATTTCAGAGTCCAATAGGTACCGAAGGGACGGCAGATTCAAGGTCAGGGCAGGCAGGCAGGATGATCAGGCAGGCAGGAAAGTAGTCCAGAGTCAGGCAGTGGTCAAAACCGGGAAGACTAGCAAAAGAGAATAGAAAAGGAGTACGGGGAAAAACACACTGGTTGACTTGACTAAACATACAAGACGAATTGGCACAGAGAGACAGGAAACACAAGGATAAATAKACTGGGGYAAATAAGCGACACCAGGAGGGGGTGGAGACAATCACAGGGACAGGTGAAACAGATCAGGGCYTGACACAAGCAAGRACAAGGACCCCTGTGATATTCATTTAGTTCAGTTTGTGTGAGGTAAGCAATGTCAGATGATGACTAAGTAAAGTATATATTTCATGTAAAGAAATCTAATCATAACATATGTCAAAACTTTTACTCGCCATGCAGTTATGACATCATTTATTATTAGCCAAGTTAATGATTGGTGAAATGCGACTGATAATAGTCACAGGGAACTTGAGGGACATATTACAAGTTGTAGGAGGACCCAGTAGGATATGCAGCCATAGCCCGAGAGGCACATCAGATCCACAAAACACATTTRATTCATCTGTCAAGCAACAGGAGCATAAATTGTCTGGAAATGCTGGAAATAAGTCTGGAAATGCTGGACAAGAGTGTAGGTAGKAGCCTTACAAACCAGAGAGAATATRTATTTCAATCTGAAGATTTTACCACATGTAATTGTCACAACAAGCCTTTATTGGCTTGAATCAGAGATGCAGCTAATTTTTAGGGCTATATAACTCACAGCGAGTACAGTGAGAGTGCTGCTACACCTCATTCCATCCAACTACAGTAAGAATAGTAGGAAACCCAATCCACATGTACAGTCTATTTTTTAACCTGGCACTCTTCCTTAGGCCATCTTCAGATACTCCAATGAGTCTAGCGTCTGCATGTAAGGTTAGCATGCCATGGAGTCAGTGTAGCCAGCGTCCTTCATCATGCAYATATTTATTCTATTCAACAGTTTTAATGGCAGTCTGTGGTTAGAGATGTTAAGCCCTTATTAAAAACCTTTCTGGACTACCCATCCCGGATCCGGGATCATTCTCATCAGAAACGCTGACTAGCATAGCATAGCCTAGCGCCCTTACAAGCCCTTATTGGGTCAAAGAGATTCTAATCCAAATTGAGCACTGGTATGATGAAATAGAATGAATACAATGCACAACATGCAATCCTTCTCCTCATTGTCTCCTCAGTGAATACTGATTATTGAATGAGTCTGACTAAGTCTGGAAATGCTGGACAASATTGTAGGTAGCAGCCTTACAAACCAGAGAGAATATTTATTTCAATCTGAAGATTTTACCACATGTACTTGTAGAAATGCATATCAATCACACATATCAGWACAACAATTAATGTAGAAACATAGTTTTTGCTCTTTACACAATGTTTTTCTATAAGGCAACATTGGTATTTCAACAAAAAGCCAAAATGCATTTATGTACATTAATACGTCATTAATTRAAACCTACATAAGAGAATGGTGAAGCTATACAAAATATGAAAGAGGTTGGAAAAAGTGCACTGACAACAAGTAAACATATGCAGGTAAACATGTTTCACATCTTTGGTGAATATGTCATTTTGAATCAATTAATCATAAAGAAAAATACAAATAAATCTAAGTTTTAAGTTTCAATCTCAAGTTTTAGTTGGATTTCCATTGGTGAATTTAAAACTCTGCTTACCTTTTATTAACAATCATGGGAGTGCTGCATGTCCAGAATTGTGATGGATTCAATAGACTAAACACATCATGGAAAGTACAATTTAAAAATGTAAAATGAGAGATGGTGATACAAACAAGTAAAATAACATATTCATACCTTTATATGGTTGCTTACTATGGATGTAGGTATTCATGTAACCTGAATGCTCTGAATTTTCTTAATGAATTACTACGGTCACTAACAGTAAAAGAGAAAAAAACATATTTACTTCATAAAATGTGTACAAATACTGTATTAATTACAATATACAACAAACTTTAAAATAGTTGATGTACAGTACAGCAAAACACTTTTGTTATACATGTTTTATCGCACTCTTTGAAGATTTTATCTTATTTTTTAGACCTTCTCAACTAGAACCCCTAGATATGATTAAAACTGCTCCAATATAAACATTCAACTTGGAGGCACCTCCCAAACATAAATAACAAAATGATGTTCAACCAACAGGGTTTAGTGTTTTAGGACAAGAAAATAGCTAAAATATTTACAGTTRTTCACATACAGTAGTTTATTGGCAATTTATTTAGATCTTGGGACTGTTTGCGTGAAAACTATTTGCTTGAAAAGTTGGTGGTATTCAAGAGAGGAATTGCGCATATGGAGTGAGTCACATTTATGAAAATATAACACAGGAAACTGGTACAAAGTCAACTCTTTCAGAAAATTATACATCAAGCAATCATGGGGTGTAAACTCTAATGGACATGACAGGTTCATCCTTTATTCTATGGTACCATATTATTTTCACAGTAATTACCGAATGATGAAGAGAAAAATAACTGACCTTCCAGAAGTACATCTTTCATTACAAGCAATTTTATAAAATATAATTGGCTGTTGTACAACATAAATGTGGTTTTAGTCCAATTTCAATGCCAGGAAAATGTGTAAAGCAATAAATAATTCTGACTTAGTCACTGAGCCGTACCTACGTTATTTAAAAAAACAGCAACTCTCAACAGATGTTATATAGTTTAATTTGAGCATCTTGCTTACTATATACTCCCAAAGAATAGTTTTTGTACTTTTACCCCTTTTTCTCCCCAATTGGTGGTTACAGTCTTGTCCAATCGCTGCAACTCCCCTACAGACTCAGGAAAGGCGAAGGTCGAGAGCCATGCATCCTCTGAAACATGACCCTGCCAAGCCGGACTGCTTCTTGACACACTGCTCGCTTAACCCGGAAGCCAGCTGCATCAATGAGTCGGAGGAAACATCATCCAGCTGGCGACCATTGTCAGCTTGCAGGCACCTGGCCTGCCACAAGGAGTCGCTAGAGCGCGATGGGACAAGGAAATCCCTGCGGGCAAACCCTCCACTAACCCGGACGACACTGGGCTAATTGTGTGCCGCCCCAATTGGCCCAGTGTCATCCGGGTTAGTGGGTGCCTGCAAGGTGACATTAGTCGCCAGCTGGATAATGTTTCCTCTGACTCACGGCCAGCTGTGACACAGTCAGGGACCGAACCCGGGGCTGTAGTGATGCCTCAAGCACTGCGATGCAGTGTCTTAGACCGCTGCGCCACTCGGGAGAGCTGTATACTCCCAAAGTAACTAAACTAGGATGTACATGGTTGCTTATAAACCTAAATAGATGTATACAATGCATTAAACAAATACCCCAGATCAGTGAGCTCAATACCCGTCTAATTGCATAATTTCTACAATTCCACATTTTAAGAACTTAATTCCCTCGGTGCATGGGTTCTACTGTTCTATTTTGCTGAATATAAAGGCCTTTTGTGTTATAATACAGGGGGGGCCTGGAGGGAGAGGGGGCTAACACCCATGCAGGTCAGACCGTCGGTCAGTCACTGGCACAGAGCTTGGCATGTTGACCTGAGCAAACATTAAGGAAGCCAAAGGAAGCTCTCACTTATCAGGCTCTATCTCTCTCTGGCTCCTGGACCCAACAGTTTAGTGCTGACACTGATTAAGTACGGCACATTGGGATTTGAAAGAGAGAAAATAACTATGTAAAAAGGATTTGATGTATGCACAATGTACTGTAACTTTAAATTACTCCTATTTCTCTTGACTTGGGACAGCTGTGGCATTGCGTGGACTGAAATCAGGGTCGGTTCAGTGTTTAAGTAAGTGTTATGTAAAAGTCTCAAAATCACAGTCCCATCTCCATTATTTACATAATAAGATAATGGATATAATCTGAACTCAAACCCAGTGAATGATAGCTTTGATCTATGATTACTCATCCAAATAAGAGCTGCCTTAGGGTTTTTTTATACAGAAGAGAGAAAAACACATCATTGACGATGTGCTGCTCAAAAGCATTTGAGAATGATTGGCAGGGAACAATCTTAAAATAAATTAGCCTGAAAACAATTATACAATTGAATAGCTCTTAGGGTGACATTTTGACAAGCAAAAAAGTGGTGCTGATGACAAACCAAACGATATCACTTTGAGTCTGCACGTTCCTTCTTTCCTTGGTGATTAACAGTATCATTTGATCTCTCTCTTTTCATCCCGTGTCTGCTCTGTTTATGCACATTCCTGCTTATCCCTGCACTCTCATAGACATGAAACAATTAAGGGTTATGGAAATACATGCTGCTACAAGTACAGTAGAGTACTGAGAGTGATTAGGGTCTCTTTTGACATTACCACTGCTTTTTTTGCCTCGTCAGGACTGGTCCTTGACAGGTCGACATTCCTGACCTATTCAAATCCAACCTGGTGTAATACAGTATGAAAACAGCTATTAATGCATTGCCAGTAAGACTTTGACTCTGCGATCACTTCACAATGTTCATTTGGAGAGGCGGCTTTGCCCATCTGTTCTGAATTTACTTCTTTGCCACACGTCCAAGGAGGTTGTGTTACAGTATTGTATTTCGGAAATCCTAATGGCCTCTTCATCAAAGCTCTCTATATCTGTCCTTATGCAGCTGGGGTAAGAAATAAAGGAAATAGACAACGTATGGAGAGGTGCTTCAAGACAAGTCTCTTCCCTAGAATAATGACATTTCCAAAGGTGACCTTTGGATTTGGTCAAACGGCTGTGGTCTGTTTTATACTATGGAAGCTGATCCTGGTGGGTGAGGTGGGGAGGGACATGGCACGTGCCACGCGCACTCTCAGGGCATGGTTGTCCTGCCAACGATGCCATCTTTTCCTGGCTGCTGAGCGCACCTGGAAGATGACAATGAAATATTGTATTAGTGGTGGGCAGCCAGTCTATCTGGTAGGACACACAATATCTAGAGCACAGGAAATCTCTTGAACTTGAATTAACATATTTTATTTAACCTTTATTTAACTAGGTAAGTCGGTTAATAAGAACAAAATCTTATTTACAATGACAGCCTACCCAGGCCAAACCCTCCCCTAACACGGACGACGCTGGGCCAATTGTGCGCCGCCATATGGGGCTCCCGATCAKGGCCGGCTGTGACAGTAGTGATGCCTCTAGCACTGCGATGCAGTGCCTTAGACCGCTACGCCACTCGGTCAACAAACAATCTTTACAAAATGGTACAGAACCATATACAGTGAATAGCTTCAAAAGTATCCACAGTAGACTTCAATCAGTGTCTTTTTTTCCCATGTGTATATATCAATGAAAGCTTCATAGATGCAGTTGAGAACAGCAGAAGCAGGAGGGAGCCACATTTTTCACAGKCCTTTTTATGGCACTTTGAATTTCAGCAATGATGGACCACTAAAGTAAGGGGGAAATTGGTCTAGAAAAATAGAGAGCATCTTCTTTAAAGTTTGTAAAAGAAAATAGCCTGCAGGATAATGATGGTAAAAGTAGGGTCTCAGGACTTTTTGTCCACAGCCTCTCATAACGGTCCGCCACATAGCGAAGCCCACGCGTGAAAAGACCATTGTTGACTAACCTCGCCATTAAGAAAGCAGTAGAACACTGACACAAAGAACCCCTGGAAAACAAGACAGAACAACGTTAGAATGTACAGAATGTAACTTCATATGTAAAATCTGTTTTCATAGATCTTTATTAATTCACTCAAATAATGATGTACAATAATCAATTCACTCAAATACGGGTGAAGTCACTCAAATAGGGATGTACAATATTGGACAATAATCACCTATTGGTCAGATATTTTATAGTGAGTCCAAGTAATCAGATGGCCACTCAAGGTGGGCTAGCAATAGGCTTTTTTTTTTAGAGTGAAAATGTGATTCATGTAATAAAAATGCCACTTTCTGCAAAGTGTTTACCAGTGGCGGTCAGTGATGTTTTTCGTTTTTCATGAGCATGGCCTTATTTCTATGAAAGCATATTGGATGACTGTCATTCATATCCATTTTTCCAGTTCAATGTAACAGTGATAGGTTTAGGCTACTACATAATAATAGTACTCTAATTTTCCTTATACCCATCATGAGGTTGCTATAACTAAGCCTATGAATGAACGTTTACAATGTACAGTAGGTGCACACAGGTTGAGAGACCACTTGAGGTGACAGATGATATACTGTAGGGTGTAATCATTAGTACAACAGTTGCAAATGAGAGTTTCAATTGGACAAATTCAGGTATGTTTATCCCTGTTTTGTTCCTTTTGCTTGCGCTTAAGAAAAGTTTTTCAACAGAATCGGCGGAATGAATACACACCTGATCACCCGTAAACACAATTCACTTTCATAGCAGCCACATTCTATTCCTTCTCGCATCTATGCTCTCTCCTCTCACCTTTTCCCTTCGCTTGTGGACTTCAACACACAACACATTAGGCTAAAAAAGCTTTCCAAGCCAAACTATATCATAACTGCTACACACAGTCTAAAGTAGTTGTCAACATATTAGCTAATGTAAAGTCAACATAGCATATAGAACTAACGCGTTAGTAAACACGCTACAATCATGCAGTAACATTACAGTGTACAGTCAGTAAACTGGTGTTTACAACATATTCCTTTCCCCAATGAGTAACTTGTATAGATATGGGGAAAAAAGCAATTGAATCAATCATTCACAAACGTATAAGAACAATTCAGCACTTCCCTTCACATTCAGGGCAGTCTGTATTTCACATTTCAACATAGCAATAATAGAAGTACTGATTCATGATGGAACAGCCTTTTAAGAATAGTCTAAAACTGACCCCTATTCTCTACACACCTTCACTGAGCACCATTAACACATACAGTACAGTCTCCCCACCCACTCAGCCTTGCATTGTGGAGCAAAGGTTTACACTGAGAATACTCAATGTGGACAAACTCACGCCCACATACATTCTCCTGACAGCTCAGAACACTTGATAGTAAAGCAACGGGGGACAGGTTTACAAAGCCTTACAATAGTACAACGGGTCCTTCTTCCACAGGCTATAAAACCTCAAATGAACAGCATATTAAAGCTCAAGAAAATTATAAAGATTTAAAAGGTTCAAGAGTTGTGTGTTCTTGGGAAGGAGCAACTTGGTAAAGAAAAAAAAGACTCCATGATCTTACCTGAAATGATTGTAGAAATGAATTGAAATAAATAAAAACTATTTGCGAGATGTCGTCCTCCCCGGGATTCACAAAAAACAGCATGTAGGTGATCCCCAGCAGAGGCAGTAGCACTAATGTCGCTTTTACTGCTTTTCTGTGAAGGAAATAACAGAAAAACAGCAGTACTCCAATTTAGTTACAAAAGTAATTGGTGAAAGTGGTTGCGTCTACAGGGAAGATGTGTAAATGTTTCAATGTACGTACACTACCGGGCCAAAGTTTTGGAACACCTACTCATTCCAAGGTTTTTCTTTATTTTTACTATTTTCAACATTGTAGAATAATAGTGAAGACATCAAAACTATGAAATTACACATATGGAATCACGTAGTAATGAAAAAAGTGTTAAACAAATCAAAATATATTTTATATTTGAGATTCTTCAGATAGCCATCCTTTGCYTTGATGACAGCTTTGCACACTCTTGGCATTCTCCCAACCAGCTTCATGAGGTTGTCACCTGGAATGCATTTCAATTAACAGGTGTGCCTTCTTAAAAGTTAATTTGTGGAATTTCTTTCCTTCTTAATGTGTTTGAGCCAATCAGTTGTGTTGTGACAAGGTAGGGGGGTATACAGAAGATAGCCCTATTTGGTAAAAGACCAAGTCCATATTATGGCAAGAACAGCTCAAATAAGCAAAGAGAAACACCAGTCCATCATCACTTTAAGACATGAAGGTCAGTCAATACAGAACATTTCAAGAACTTTGAAAGTTTCTTCAAGTGTAGTCGCAAAAACCATCAAGCGCTATGATGAAACTGGCTCTCACGAGGACCGCCACAGGAATGGAAGACCCAGAGTTACCTCTGCTGCAGAGGTTAAGTTCATTAGAGTTACCAGTCTCAGAAATTGCAGCTTAAATAAATGCTTCACAGAGTTCAAGTAAGAGACATATCAACATCAACTGTTCAGAGGAGACTGTGTGAATCAGGCCTTCATGGGTGAATTTCTGCAAAGAAACCACTACTAAAGGACACCAATAATAAGCAGATACTTGCTTGGGCCAAGAAACACGAACAATGGACATTCGTCTGGTGGAAAGTTCTCCTTTGGTCTGGAGTCTGTCACGCCCTGATCTGTTTCACCTGTCTTTGTGATTGTCTTCACCCACCTCCAGGTGTCACCCGTTTTCCCCATTAGTCCCTGGATATTTATTCCGGTGTTCCGTGTTTGTCTGTTGCCAGATTTTCTCGTCTTGTCAAGTCAACCAGCGGGTTTTTCCCTGCTCCTGCTTTTTCTTATCTCTCTTTTGCTAGTCCTCCTGGTTTTGACCCTTGCCTGCCTTGACTCTGAACCCACTGGTCTGACCATACTGCCTGCCCTGACCACGAGCCTGCCTGCCACTCTGTACCTCCTGGACTCTGACCTTGTTTATGATCTTTTGCCTGTCCATGACCATTCTCTTGCCTGCCCCTTGGATTATAATAAATATCAGAGATGCAAACCATCTGCCTCCCGTGTCTGCATCTGGGTCTCGCCCTGTGCCCTTACAGGAGTCGAAATTTGAGATTTTTGGTTCCAATCGCCGTGTCTTTGTGAGACGTGGGTGAACGGATGATCTCCGCATGTGTATTTCCCACCGTAAAGCATGGAAGAGGAGGTATTATGGTGTGGGGGTGCTTTGCTGGTGACACTGACAGTGATTTACTTAGAATTCAAGGCACACTTAAACAGCATTGCTACCACAGCATTTTTCAGCAATACGCCATCCCATCTGGTTTGGGCTTAGTGGTACTATCATTTGTTTTTCAACAAGACAATGACCCAACACCCCTCCAGGGGTATTTTACCAAGAAGGAGAGTGATGGAGTGCTGCATCAGATGACCTGGCCTCCAAAATCCCCAACCTCAACCAAACTGAGGTGGTTTGGAATGAGTCGGACCGCAGAGTGAAGGAAAAGCAGGCAACAAGTGCTCAGCATATGTGTGAACTCCTTCAAGACTGTTGGAAAAGCATTCCAGGTGAAGCTGGTTGAGAGAATGTCAAGAGTGTGCAAAGCTGTCATCAATGCAAAGGGTGGCTATTTGAAGAATCTCAAATATAAAATTGATTTGTTTAACACTTTTTTGGTTACTACATGATTCCATATGTGTGTTTTCATAGTTTGATGTCTTCACTATTATTCTACAATGTAGAAAATAGTAAAAATAAAGAAAATGATGAGTAGGATGAGAAGGTGTTCTAAGACTTTGGACCAGTAGTGTATGTCAATACAAAAAAGCACTCCAAGACCTAAAATGTATTTTTGGAGATTGTTTGCTACTTACCATTTCTCACAAAGGATGTTGATAAATGACCCCAAATAATGAATATCAGAGATACACATTCATAGCTAGTAAAGTTAGAACCCCATCCTATGAGACTACTTCCTCACTAGGCTCCTATCAGATCAACTAGGAGGGAGATGTACAATATTGGAAAATATCACCTATTGGTCAGATATTTTATAGTGAGTCCACATAATCAGATTGCCACTCAAGGAGTGCTAACAATAGGTATTTGTTTCAGAGTGAAAATGTGATTAATAAAATAAAAATGCAAATTTCTTAAAACTGGGCTTGACTCCAGCAGGTTGATGATAGAAAGGGGTCACGCCCTGACCTTAGAGAGCCTTTTTATGTCTCTAGTTGGTTTGGTCAGGGTGTGATTTGGGGTGGGCATTCTATGTTTTGTTTTCTATGTTTCTTTATTTCTATGTTTTGGTCGGGTATGGTTCTCAATCAGGGACAGCTGTCTATCGTTGTCTCTGATTGTGAATCATACTTAGGTAGCCCTTTTCCCCTCCTTTCAGGGTGGGTAGTTAACTTTGTTAGAGGCTTCATAGCCCTGTTAAGTTTCACGGTCGGTTTGTATTGTTTATTGTTTTGTTGGCGACATTCAAATAAAAATAAATATGTACGCTCACCACGCTGCACCTTGGTCTTCTTCCAGCATCGGCCGTGACAAAAGGGGTTTATTGCTTAGGGTTTTGTGGCCAAAACAAACATCTGACAATATAAGAGGTCCATTTGAGTATCAGGTTGAAAATGGAAAATCTCTCTGGGAGACAGTCTTTCATTCTTAATTTCCTCGAATTACCATGTGATTTTAGGTAATCTACCTAAGCAGTGAAGTAGTTGATGGCCCTGTTAACACATCAAATAGCACCTATTGTATGATATAAATCCACTGTTTGACTTTGAGTAGGGAACCCAATGTCAGCAATATCAGCATTGGAGTAACAGAGGCCTATTCTACAGGACAGAGGTCTGTAGACTTTGCTGGGAATTGAGATGCCCCCTTTTGAGTTTTCAAATAATCCACTAGGAATAAAAGCTTCAATGTGAATCGAGGACGATGAAAGTTGTTCCGGGAATAAGATGCGCAAGGCTATTCTCACTGCGCAACATCAGCAGATCATTTGTAAATAAAAAGAGGGGTTCTATTTCAAATAGAAATGATCATCATGGAAAATGGTGTGTGTATGTGTGTGTGTGTGTGTGTGTGTGTGTGTGTGTGTGTGTGTGTGTGTGTGTGTGGGGCCATATCTTTACAGGAATGTTATGTAATGATGCGTGCAAGTTGAGTACAGATTGAAGTGATTCACCCCTTATAAAGCAGCTGACCTTATTATCACTTCGTTGAGTAGGAGGGATTTGTTAAACAAATGACCCATTAATTGCTCCATAAACTGTGAATGTTGAGGGGAGGTTGTAATAACTGCAATAACTTTGGGTTGGCAGTCTCACATCACGATACAATGTATCAGACTAAGGACAAAGACCATGTTGTTTGAAATCTTATTGTGTCACCTTTATTAAAACGTTTGCGTATGAAGCAACCAAACAGTGAGCGGACGTTCCCTTATTCGCTATGAATTAGTGTAACTCTTAGCGAATCCTATAGTGTACGGCATTGGTTTGTCAGGTGTTTTTTTTTTCTTCCCCAGACTGTCTTCAAGGCACCAGCATCAGAGGGAATAACAAAATGTTAGGAAACCAGATACGGGTGTTCTGTGGTGATAACGTTCTTGGAAAGACCCGTGCCTCTCTCCCATTCAGTCACATAGCCTTTCTGCTGAAATGATAGGAAGAGATTGTTCCTCTCAGCAAAATGTCACTTCTGGGTGACTTTATATTTGCAACATTTTGGGACAGTCAAAATGTATTTAAGAATCCTCCTTTGGCATTAGTGTGGATTCCTTCTGAGGTCTAAATGAGATTGGTTTGAATAATTAACTCTAATAACTCCTCAAACTCGCTATAGAGAATCTCTTTGAGTTTCTACAGGGCAAAAAAAGCATCGGTTAAAACTCAATGGTTCAACGATAACGAACACTTCCACTTCCTCACTGAAAAACACTGCGGGAAGCAATGGAGGAAAAATGCAGAATATAATATTTTTTTATTTAACGTTTATTTAACTAGGCAAGTCAGTTAAGAACAAATTCTTATTTACAATGACGGCCTAACCCGGACAACGCTGGGTCAACTGCGCCGCCCTATGGGACTCAAACTGGAATCAAACTTGTGCGTCGCCCTATGGGACTCAAAGCCTGGAATCAAACTGAGAAGCAGTAACTTAGACCGCTGCGCCACTCGGGAGCCCCCCGAGTGAATATTAAATGGAGGTCAAGTAATCTTAATATGGCATGCGATATTTCAAATAACAACCCCACATGAGTAGTGACTCACCTGTACTGTATAGTTTCTGATGTGGTAGAAGCTCTCAACTTGGTCATAAGGATTCTTACTATGTTGAAGAGGAAAACGAAGTTTATCTAGCAGAGAACAGAGATGGAAAACTTTCATTAGGAGTTCATTATGTGGAACATGATGTTTTAGTAATGAAAAAATAACTAAAGGAAGTGAAATTTGCTGCAGTTGCATTACGGCAGCAAAGAAATAAAACAGTGAGAGACAATAGTCTTGTTACCTACCAAAAGCACAAGGATGACCGGCCCTTGATAAATGTAGTCAATATACTTTCCAGGTTCTTTCCCAAACCAGCATCTGTTGACACACATTAAAATAATGGCTTTTTGAAGTGTTGCATATAAAACAACATCATTTGTATCAATCTATATTCCATTATTAGCTAAACAATTTTGGAGCATTATCAAGACTTTCCAGAGTTTCCAAGTTAGAAATTGCTATAATTGAAATTAAATTGGAGCCTTGATAATAGTAGCATAAACATCACAGTCAAAACATATACAACATGACCTCTAACTATTGAACTGCAGTCTGACTTTATTCTATTAAAAAGGACAGCAATTGCATTTTCAAATAAACTGAGCTATCAATTGCCTTTTCATAACCTCTTTAGATTACATTAATGATCCTCTTGTAAATGCTACAGTGAATGCCCCTTTGACACCTACAATACAGTAAATTGCTGATTCACCTTGAATCCGTACTGGTAGTGGCTCCACAATACTAAAAGGATTCAAGTACTACACTGTACTACAAAGGGTATAAGACATCTTTCAAGGTTTATCTGTGACTAACACATTTACAATGGCATACATGTACAGGTGTAGGATCTTAATCTGATCACCCTGTWGCAGCAGAAATTCTGAACGTGTAGTTTTCATTTCCACTTTGAAATGTCAGACTTGATTTTCCCTTATGAAAATTGTATCAATCTGTACAGAAATGTCAATTAATTATAATCCACATAATAATTAACATTTATTGTTGCTAAAGGATCATTTTTCTGCTGTAGCAAACTGGCTCAAATTAAGATCCTACGTCTGTATAGGTTTCTTTGCAATCTATCAAAGGTCATTAACCTTCACCTTTGATGGACCCTCAGCTTTTAAAATGGTTAGTCAGATACAACAAAATACCTACAACACAAACAATTTATTAATGCTTGAGATTTCATTGTTGTTGTTTAAATTGAAATTGTGCACTTACTGTTCATTTTCATTATAAAGCTTCCCAATGGCCCAAGCAACAATAATAGGACATGGAATACCTGAAAGAAATACAAAAATGAATTGACATATTTGCCAATATTGTGAAAGTTGGTGCTAACCCTGCTCCAGAGCGATGTATCTTAGCCCAGGGATAAAGAGGCTGATAGCCCTGAGCTAAGTGCAGTAAAAACTAGGCTAATTAGAGTCAGACTGCTGCATTTAGAAGCTATTACAGAGATGAAAAAAGGGATCCATTGAGGCCAGTTGGATCCTTCCAGTTCTACTTTGATCTGGCTTAAGGACTTCTTATCTTGCTGGTCCCCAGTGTTGGACAGATAAAGTGAAATCTGTTCTACTTCCTACATTTCTTAATAAGTGATCATTAAGGATTTGAAGAAGCTGGGCACTGATGACATTGATAACTTTTATAACTGGCTGGAGCGGATCTACTAAATCAACGTGTTTTAAAAATGTTATTATGTGTTCATTATCTCCTTGAAGACCAACAGGTAAACTACATGACCCAATTAGTATTTAACTTAAACTAACCACCCTGACTACTCAAAACAACGTTTTTTAATATTTGTTAGTACAAAGGAAGTAACAAAATCCACCAAAGCAATTCCTCTCTGTGAAGGAGAAAATATTTAATTTGCTTTTTGTTTACTTAATTTACTGAATAAGAGGATGGCAGTAATCAGTTTCAAATTCACTTTAAAATGAACCTCTCGAGAACGAAAAAAAATACTATGATGCGAAAAGACTACATGAAACGCATGACAAGTCGATCTTTGCACCAACTGACCTAGACAACGCATAGTTACTATAATCAACAAAAAGAGAAGATAGTCTATGTTAAGGTTACCCACATGCCAGACATACTTATTAGAAATGATGATGCTCGAGAGTAAGAACCAAGTCCAGTCACTGTAATGTCTGAAATGATAGATCATACWTCAATGTTGTAAATAGGATTCCACTTCAAAGCTGAGACCTGCGCTTGAAAACCACTTGATCATCAGTGGAACTGTGATGGACTGAGTAAATTACCAAAGGGTGTACTCAAGGACATCCCTAAAACCAAAACATCAGGCTACAATATTAATTTGTAACAGATAGACATTGAGTGTACAAAACATTAAGAACACCTGCTCTTTCCTTGACATAGACTGACCAGGTGAATCCAGGTGAAAGATATGATCCCTTATCGATGTCACTTGTTAAATATATACTTCAATCGGTGTAGATGAAGGGGAGGAGACAGTTTAAAGAAGGATTTTGAAGCCTTGAGACAATTGAGACATGGATTGTGTATGTGTGCCATTCAGAGTGTGAATCGGCAAGACAAAAGATTTAAGTGCTTTATGGTTGTAGGTGCCAGGCACATCGGTTTATTTCAAGAACTGCAACGCTGATGGGTTTTTCCTGTGTGCATCAAGAATCGGCCACCACCCAAACAACATCCAGCCAACTTGACACAACTGTGGGAAGTATTGGAATCAACATGGTTCAACATCCCTGTGGAACACTTTCGACAACTTGTAGAGTCCATGCCCCGACGAATTGAGGTTATTCTGAGGGTAAACTCAATATTTGGAAGATGTTCTACATTGTGTAGATAGCACCAACTGACTGTGCAATGTTATTTACTTATACACAATAAAGACATCTTCTTGAAGCTACAAAATCAATTCCTTCTGTCATCCCACTGCTGACACCAATACATCCCACTGCTGAAATCTATGTACCTCCCACTTGTGAAACCAATGGACTGTAACAATTCCACATCCCCTCCACTACACACCTGAATTAACAAGTGTGAGTGAACAACCTTTGGTTAATTCCATTTTGAGGCCAAGATGAGATTTCTAATAACTATACTGGGTGTGTTACTATACTGTACTATATCCTATACCCTAATAACTATGCTGGGTGTGTTACTATACTGTACTATATCCTATGCCCCAATAACTATACTGGGTGTGTTACTATACTGTACTATATCCTATTACTCCTAATAAACTATTCTGGGGTTTTACTATACTGTACTATATCCTATGCCCCAATAACTATACTGGGGGTGTTTACTATACTGTACTATTCCTATACCCTAATAACTATACTGGGTGTGTTACTATACTGTACTATATCCCATGCCCAATAACTATACTGGGTTGTACTATACTGTACTATATCCTATACCCTAATAACTAACTGGGTGTTTACTATACTGCTACTATATCCTATACCCTAATAACTATTCTGGGTTTTACTATCTGTACTATATCCTATACCCTAATAACTATTCTGGTGTGTTACTATACTGACTACTAATCCTATGCCCCAATAAACTATACTGGGTGTGTTACTATACTGTACTATATCCTATACCCTAATAACTATACTGGGTGTTTTACTATACTGTACTATATCCTATACCCTAACGTACAATATGTTCAAAGGACTCACATAAATGCGACCTATTTACAGATCCATCCAGATCTATGTTTTATCCCATTGCATACATAGTCCTACATTACATGTTATATAAAGAAAATGTCAAAATGGCTCAGCAGTGAGCTGAGCTGAGCTGAATGACTGAAGCGTGCTCCAGTGCCGTTTCAGGAGCCTCTCCATTGTGGGAGTTGGTTTCTAACATGCAATGTGCTTTCACTACCACTTCAGCTCTAGGTGAGTGTGGATAATTATGTGGTGATGACTGGGGGCATCTGCTGCCTGTCCCATTAAGCTCTCGCTCAATCGCAGGCCTGAACTGATGTACAACCACCTCAAACTTCCGCGCACTCCAATAGCATTTTCTCTTTTCTTGAAATTAGACACTTCTGTTAATCTCACAAAATGCTTTGTGGGGAATGTTTTGCTAATATTTAGCTGCATTGTCTAAGCTTGTCTACTCAAGCATGTACTGTAGCATTCACGCTTTGTGATGTGGAGTGAATGAATAAAAACACTACACAAACTAGTGTAGATCACTCCATAGATCAACAACTTTCAGAAAACCCCTGAGTTATTAAGGGGCCAGTGTACAAAAAAATAACTACCACAGCTTTCTGCAGCGATATGCCATCCCATCTGGTTTTTGCTTTGTGGTACCATGCTTCTGTAAGGATTGACGCTGGTAGAGACGAGAAGCAGGTACAGGGAGTGAACATTTAATGGCAACAGACATGGAACAGGACAGCACAGCGTCTGGACATGAACACATAACGACATTAATGCAGACACAGGGAACAAACAGGGGAGCAGACAGTTATAGACGGGGCAATCAACAAAGGGAAGGAGTCCAGGTGAGTCCAATGAGCGCTGCCGTGCGTAATGATGATGTCAGGTGTGCGTAATGAAGGGCAGCCTGGCGCATTCGAGCGCCAGAGAGGGAGAGTGGGAGTATGCATGACAGCTTCACCATAGGGATAGTGCCAGGTTTCCTCCAGACGTGACACTTGGCATTCAGGCCAAATAGTTATATCTTGGTTTCTTCAGTCCAAAGAATCTTGTTTCTCATGGTCTGAGAGTCCTTTAGGTGCCTTTTGGCAAGCTCCAAGCGAGCTGTTATGCGCCTTTTACTGAGGAGTGGGTTCCGTCTGGCCACTGTACCATAAAGGCCAGATTGGTGGAGATTGTTGTCCTTCGGGAAGGTTCTCCCATCTACACAGAGGAACTCTGGGAGCTCTGTCAGAGTGACCATCAGGTTCTTGGTCACCTCCCTGACCAAGGCCGTTCTCTACCGATTGCTCAGTTTGGCCGGGCGACCAGTTATAGGAAGAGTCTTTGTGCTTTCAAACTTCTTCCATTTAAGAATGATGTTCTTGGGGACCTTCAATTCTGAAGTAATGTTTTGGTACCCTTCCCCAGATCTGTGCTTGGACACAAGCCTGTCTCGGAGCTCTACGGACAATTCCTTCGACCACATGGCTTGGTTTTTACTCTGACATGTACTTTCACCTGTGTGACCTTATATAGACAGGTGTGTGCCTTTCCAAATCATGTCCAATCAATTTAATTTACCATAGGTGGACTCCAATCAAGTTGTAGAAACAGCTCAAGGATGATCAATGGAAACCGGATGCACCTGAGCTCAATTTCGAGTCTCATAGCAAAGGGTCTGAATACGTATGTAAATAAGGTATTTCTGTTTTGTATTTTTAAGAAATGTGCAAACATTTATAAAAACCTGTTTTCGCTTTGTCATTATGGGGTATTGTGTGTAGATTGATGTGGATTTTTTTTATTTAATCAATTTTAGAATAAGACTAACATAACAAAATATATTTTTTTAACAGACTGTCATAATGGCTCATATATGATTGACAGATTGACAAAATAGGGAAAAAAACAGTTACCATTTCATGTTTCATATTTAGACAGTGTTAATGCTGCTGTGTGTATGGCTGCTATCTAGAGTTTTATGATTGATATTAAATCAAATCAAATTTTATTGGTCACATACACATATTTAGCAGATGTTATTGCGAGTGTAGTGAAATTCTTGTGTTCCTAGCTTGTGTTCCTATCAGTCATATGTCACAGTCTGACATGTACAGTACTTACACCAGCCAATGAACAAGAAGACCCATTTTTTTAGCTTGTCCGTAGAATAAGTCATCACAATGGCTGTGTGAAGGTAGCATCCTTCAACAAACATCCAGAAAAAATTGGTCACCACAAAATAGTTATATATCGTTGTTATAAGGCGACACCAAGGCTGTAGAAAGACATAAAAACAAAATGAGTTAGGTATTAGTGCAATGAAAAGCTTAACATTCATGTGAATTGTAAAAAAAAATCAAAATAATATGTAACGAATGTTACCTCATTGCTCTCATGTATATTGTGGTCAATCAGCTGAAGTAGGAACCACATAACATTCCTCAAAATGAAGGTTGTTATCAAGTTCCAGTGGATTATGTTTCGAAGGCATCTTATGCTCCTAGAAATATACAGAACATTAGAAATTTGAAAAAACAACAACAATGTTTTACATACCTAAAGTTACATAATTCCAATCAAAAACATATTCCTACAGTAGGCGACAACATTTTATTCTTGGGTACAATTTACTTGATCGATGATATATATTTGACCTTTTTTAGATGAACAAGCATCAAAACACAGTTTACATACAAAGACACCAAAAATAAATCTATAATCTAGATTCAATATATGATTAGTGAAGGTTTTGAGATATACTCAACATACTTGTGTTTTCAACTGAGAGGGACCTCTTCATTTTACATTAAATGTGTTAATGGAGGGCAATCCTGCAGTTCAAATAAATGTCGCTCATTGTTTTGTAAGAGGTCACATGTATCAAATTAATTTAGAAGGGTACTATTGCTGTACTTGCCTTAAGCATAAGAAGAGAACGAAGGCCACGACAAGAGCTCCCACAGAAATACAGTGCCCTAGGTAGTTGATGATCAGAGCAACCTTATAGTGCATTGGGTATTTCCTCTGAGGAGAGAATATCACAAGTTCTACTTCAAAATCTCGAAAGACACAAAATGCTTAACACAAAATTATACAGGTAACTGCACCTTGGTATAGATTCTACAAGTGTCTGAGACTCTATTGGAGGGATGCAACACCGTACTTCCACAAGAAATTCCATAATTCTGTGTTTTGTTGATGGTGGTGGAAAACGCTGTCTCAGGCACTGGGTTGAGATCTGGTGACTGAGATGGCCATGGCATATGGTTTACATCGTTTTTATGCTCATCAAACCATTCAGTGACCACTCATGCCCTGTGGATGGGGGCATTGTCATCCTATGGGGGCATAGACATGGTAGCCAAAATAATGCCCAAAGTAATTGCCTGCCCAGCATTTTTATACATGACCCAAAGCATGATGGGTTGTTAATTGCATGATTAATTTAGGAACCACACCTGTGTGGAAGCACCAGCTTTCAATGTACTTTATATACCTAATTTACTTGGGTTTCCATTATTTTGGCAGTTACCTGTACACACGTTGACAGAGACATGCATTTGCAATGCAGAATTCACCTTCAAAAGATATCAATAAAACTAAACATGGAAATGTGGAACATTCTGATAAATTACTTACTTTAGCTGACTGGATTAGTAACAATGAACAAACATTACAAAAAGCTAGGATTTTATTTGTTTCCAATTTTCTTGTGAATTTCAGAAATCAGAGCTTTGTATGTTGAGCTAATATTTGAAGTAGCTGCTTTTGAAACATAAAAAGAGAGTAGCTGCTAATGTCATTAACCGATTTGGAGGAGGGGGGGGGGGGGGGGGGGGGGGGGGGGGGGGGGGGGGGGGGGGGGCAGTCTAGAGCCAGTTGCCCTGTACACACTAACCTTAAATTTGACTGTATTATTAAAAACTGATGGACATTTTTGTCTCTAAACAAGTGGATTATTTATCTTTAGGCTCCCCTGATCTACAGTATATAAAAAAAGTTTATAGATGTAACTTAATTAGATTATATATACACTACCGTTCAAAAGTTTGGGGTCACTTAGAAAAGTCCTTATTTTCCATGAAAACACTTATTTACCCTGGTTTTAACTAGGCAAGTCAGTTGAGAATTCTTATTTACAATGACAGCCTCCCGGGGAACAGTGTGTTAACTGCCTTGTTCAGAGGCAGAACGACAGATTACCTTGTCTGCTCGGGGATTCAATCCATTAACCTTTCGGTTACTGGCCCAACGCTCTAACCACTAGGCTACCTGCCGCCACATACATGAAATTAGTTGCAAAATGAATAGGAAATATAGTCAAGGCGTTGACGAGGTTATAAATAATAATTGCGTCCTTCAAACTTTGCTTTCGTCAAAGAATCCTCCATTTGCAGCAAGTACAGTCTTGCAGACCTTTGGCATTCTAGTTGTCAATTTGTTGAGGTAATCTGAAGAGATTTCATCCCATGCTTCCTGAAGCGCCTCCCACAAGTTGGATTGGCTTGATGGGCACTTCTTACGTACGGTCAAGCTGCTCCCACAACAGCTCAATAGAGTTGAGATCCGGTGACTGTGCTGGCCACTCCATTATAGACAGAATACCAGCTGACTGCTTCTTCCCTAAATAGTTCTTGTATAGTTTGGAACTGTGCTTTGGGCCATTGTCCTGTTAAGCGCTGTCCACAGGGTATGGCATGGTGTTGCAAAATGGAGTGATAGCCATCCTTCTTCAAGATCCCTTTTACCATGTACAAATCTCCCACTTTAACACCACCAAAGCACTCCCAGACCTCCACCATGCTTGACAGATGGCATCAAGCACTCCTCCCTCCAGCATCTACATTTTTTCTGCGTCTGACAAATGTTCACCTTTGTGATCCGAACACCTCAAACAAAGATTTGTCTGTCTATAACACTTTTCTCCAATCTTCCTCTGTCCAGTGTCCGTGTTATTTTGCCCATCTTAATCTTTTCTTTTTATTGGCCAGTCTGAGATATGGCTTTTTCTTTGCAACTCTGCCTAGGCGGCCAGCATCCCGGAGTCGCCTCCTCACTGTTGACGTTGAGACTGGTGTTATGCGGGTACTATTTAATGAAGCTGCCAGTTGAGGACTTGTGAGGTGTCTGTTTCTCAAACTAGAGACTCTAATGTACTTGTGCTCTTGCTCAGTTGTGCACCAGGGCCTTCCACTCCTCTTTCTATTCTGGTTAGAGACAGTTTGCACTGTTCTGTGAAGGGAGTAGTATACAGCGTTGTACGAGATCTTCAGTTTCTTGGCAATTTCTCGCATGGAATAGCCTTCATTACTCAGAACAAGAATAGACTGACGAGTTTCAGAAGAAAGTTATTTGTTTCTGGCCATTTTGAGCCTGTAATCAAACCCACAAATGCTGATGCTCCAGATACTCACCTAGTCTAAAGAAGGCCAGTTTTATTGCTTCTTTAATCAGAACAACAGTTTTCAGCTGTGCTAACATAATTGCAAAAGGGTTTTATAATGATCAATTAGCCTTTTAAAATGATCAACTTGGATTAACTAACACAACGTGCCATTGGAACACAGGAGTGATGGTTGCTGATAATGGGCCTCTGCAGTCCTATGTAGATATTCCATAAAATAAAAATCTGCCGTTTCCAGCTACAGTAGTCATTTACGACATTAACAATGTCTACACTGTATTTCTGATCAATTTGATGTTATTTTAATGGACAAAAAAATTGCTTTTCTTTCAAAAACAAGGACATTTCTAAATGACCACAAACTTTAGAACGTTAGTGTACAGTACCAGTCAAAAGTTTGGGCACACCTACTCATTCAAGGATGTTCTTTATTTTTACTAATTTCTACATTGTAGAATAATAGTAAAGACATAAAAACTATGAAATAACACACATGGAATCATGTAGTAACCAAAAAAGTGATAACCAAATCAAAAAATATTTTATATTTTGTATTGTTCAAAGTAGCCACCCTTTGCCTTGATGACAGCTTTACACACTCTTGGCATTCTCTCAACCAGCTTCATGAGGTTGTCACCTGGAACGCATTTCAAATAACAGGTGTGCATTCTTAAAAGTTAATTTGTGGAATTTCTTTCCTTCTTAATGTGTTTGAGCCAATCAGTTGTGTTGTGACAAGGTAGGGGTGGTATACAGAAGATAGCCCTTTTTGGTAAAAGACCATATCCATATAATGGCAAGAACAGCTCAAATAAGCAAAGAGAAACAACAGTCCATCATTACTTTAAGGCATGGTTAAAGGTCAGAAAATGCGGAAAATGTCAAGAACTTTGAAAGTTTCTTCAAGTGCAGTCGCAAAAACATCAAGTGCTATGARGAAACTGGCTCTCATGAGGACRGCCACAGGAAAGGAAGACCCAGAGTTACCTCTGCTGCAGAGAATAAGTTCATTAGAGTTAACTGCACCACAGAAATTGCAGCCCAAATAAATGCTTCACAGAGTTCAAGTAAGAGACACATCTCAACATCAACTGTTCAGAGGAGACTGTGTGAATCAGGCCTTCATGGTCAAATGAAGGCCTGATTCAAGAAACCACTACTAAAAAAAGGAAATCTATCCTTTGGTCTGATGAGGTCTTTTGAGACGCAGAGTAGGGGAATGGATGATCTCTGCATGTGTGGTTCCCACCGTGAAGTATGGAGGAGGAGGTGTGATGGTGTCGGGGTGCTTTGCTGGTGACACTGTGTGTGATTTATTTAGAATTCAAGGCACACTTAATCAGCATGGCTACCACAGCATTCTGCAGCGATACGCCATCCCATCTGGTTTGCGATAGTGGGACAGTCATGTGTTTTTCAACAGGACAATGACCCAACACACCTTCAGGCTGTGTAAGGGATATTTGACCAAGATGGAGAGTGATGGAACGCTGCATCAGATGACCAAGCCTCCATAATCACCTGATCTCAACCCAATGATATGATTGGAGTTTGACCACAGAGTGAAGGAAAAGAGGCCAAGATGTGCTCAGCATATGTGGGAACACCTTCAAGACTGTTGGAAAATCATTCCAGGTGAAGCTGGTTGAGAGAATGCCAAGAGAACACCAAGAGTTTGCAAACCTGTCATCAAGGTAAAGGGTGGCAACTTTGAAGAAAACTCAAATCTAAAATATATTTTGATTTGTTTAACACTTTTTTGGTACTACATGATTTCATATGTGTTATTTCATAGTTTTGATGTCTTCACTATTATTATACAATGTAGAAAATAGTAAAAAATAAACTTTTGACTGGTACTGCATACATACATACATACATACATACATACATACATACATACATACATACATACATACATACATACATACATAGTTGAAGTTTACATACACTTAGGTTGGAGTCATTAAAACTTGTTTTTCAACCACTCCACAAATTTATTGTTAACAAACTATAGTTTTGTCAAGTCGGTTAGGACATCTACTTTGTGCATGACACAAGTCATTTTTACAACAATTGTTTACAGACATATTATTTAACTTATAATTCACTGTATCACAATTCCAGTGGGTCAGACGTTTACATACACTAAGTTGACTGTGCCTTTAAACAGCATGGACAATTCCAGAAAATTATGTCATGGATTTAGAAGCTTCTGATAGGCTAATTGACATAATTTGAGTCAATTGGAGGTGTACCTGTGGATGTATTTCAAGGCCTACTTTCAAACTCAGTGCCTCTTTGTTTGATATCGTGGAAAAATCAAAAGAAATCAGCCTAAACCTCAGGAAAAAAACATGGAGACCTTGATCTGCATACACAAGTCCTACCAACCTTCTCCTCCAAAATGGGTTCACAACTGGAGTAGTTGCTCTTCAGAGCCCACGTTCCATTATCTATGCATTCTCTGTATGCGCTCCCTGCGAAAAGAGGAGCGAGAGGATTGTAAACTTATGGTCACATTACTTATGGGATACAATGTAAGTAAAAGTACATTCAACGGAGTTAACAGAAAGAGTGTGGGTGTGTGGTTAAAATCAATGGGGAAGCCACGGGAGGGCTTCCCCAATTATCACAACCTATGTTGTGATAATTGCATTGTTTGTTCTATAAGCCATTAGAAATGCTTTTATAGGGCATCGTAGTAGCCAGTAAAAGACCGATAAACCATAGCCTACATCGTTTCACAGACACAGTTCCAAAAGACAAGTGTCACACAGCGACAGAATAAATTAAACCACAGACGTTTGACAAATTATCAGATTTAAAACTGGACATACACTATATATACACAAAAGTATGTGGACACCCTTCAAATTAGTGGATTTGGCTATTTCAGCCACAACCCATTGCTGACAGGTGTATAAAATCCAGCACACCGCCATGCAATCTCCATAGACAAACACTGCCAATAGAATGGCCTTACTGAAGAGCTCAGTGACTTTCAACATGGCATCGTCATAGGATGCCACCTTTTCAACAAGTCAGTTCATAACATTTCTGCTCTGCTAGAGCTGCCCCGGTCTACTGTAAGTGCTGTTATTGTGAAGTGGAAACATCTATGACCAACAACAGCTCAGCTGCGAAGTGGTAGGCCATACAAGAATCCTGAAGCGCGTAGCATGCAGAAAGTAGGAATAATGGTCTGAGGCTGTTTTTCATGGTTTGGCCTTGGTCCCTTAGTTCCAGTCAAGGGAAATCTTAACGCTACAGCATACAACATTCTAGACGATGCCGTGCTTCCTACTTTGTGGCAACAGTTTGGGGAAGGCCCTTTCCTGTTTCAGCATGACAGTGCCCCCGTGCACAATGTGAGGTCCGTACAGAAATGCTTTGTCAAGATAGGTGTGGAAGAACTTGACAGAGCACTGATCTCAACCCTATCGAACACCTGTGGGATGAATTGTAACGACGACTGCGAGCCAGGCTTAATCGCCCAACATCAGTGCCCGACCTCACTAATGCTCTTGTGGCTAAATGGAAGTCCCCGCAGCAATGTACCAACATCTAGTTGAAAGCCTTTCCAGAAGAGTAGAGGCTGTTATAACAGCAAAGGCGGGACCAACTCCACATTAACGCCCATGATTTTGGAATTAGATGTTAGACGAGCAGGTGTCCACATACTTTTGGTCATGTAGTGTATGTCCTGTTTAAGTACACAAATAAAAATGTAACAAACACTTAAAATGACCAACACAGCATGGTCCAATGTAAGTTAAAGTTAGTTGGCGAAGTTCAAATCACCATCGGTATCCTCAAAATGTAATAACGTCCTAAAATATTTTTCCGGAGCAGCAAGATTAAAATAGCCTAATGCGAAATTTGTAGGCTAACTATAGGTAGAAGCCCCCGGAAGAGCGTGCAACAGAGCAGTGTACTGCCTACACTCGGTTTGTTTAAATGAAATAATGTTCATTAAATTGCTTTTAGTAGTAGCTAAAGTTTGTATTGCTACTGATTCAGTGACGTGGTCAGCCTTTACTGCTGGGACTGCAAGTTTGTGTCCCGGTTTCCTGTTAAGTAGCAGTTAGCTGCTAGACATCAAGAAAATGGAGCAGGCTAACACTAGCAGTGCTAGCCCACTGGTGTTTTTATCCACAGCTGAGCACAAATGCTTCAGGTGTGAGATGATTTTCACACAATCACAAGATAACGATAAGGTGGAACTGGAAATTGGACAGGGATTTGTCTGCCCTAAATGCACCACCATCTAGTATCTTAGAGAAGAGATCCTCTGGCTGTTACCTCGGCTGAGAGAAAAAGACCTGCTTTCAAAGTACACCGACCTTGCTGTATCCCAGGCAAATCGAATCTCAGTTTTAAACGCCTCTAAGTCGGGCAGTGTTGATCTGTCCCAATCCAACAGACAACTCTGTGGCCCCATGGGAGACTGGACACTCGCAAGGCGTAGGAGTTCGGGGAGGCAGTCTGGCCACCCATCTATCCGAGAAGATCCGATCCGGCTATCAAACAGCTTTGCCCCGCTTGAGACGGACCTACCAGCCCCAGGAATCAGCACAGATCCTGGATGTATACCAACAGCCCGTGGCCACCACAGTTTAGCAGGTCATTTCCCTATCAGATTCCATCACTGTGGGCAGCTCGATGGTGAGAGATTTTGGCCTGCCTACGGTCTGTGGACCGACTGAGGTCCACTGTCACCCAGAAGCAGTGTCAATGATGTCAACTCTCTCCTGCCCACGGTTCTGGCCATCTACTCCAATATTGATACCATCGTCACTCACATAGGTTTTAACAACCTTCATTTGAGGCGATCTGAAGGAGGACCACAACACATTTTTAAAGGCCCTCGCTAGCACAGGTAAGAGAATAATTATTTCTGGCCCCCTCCCGTGCTACCGAAGGGACTCTGGACATTTCAGCCTTACTATTTGCCCTAAACGAGTGCCTGAAGAAACTTTGCAATGATTTTTGTGACYACTTTGATTTGCTGTGGGAGCAACCAGCACTTTTTAAAAGAGACGGATTCACCCTAACCATCTGGGTTCCAGGATTATTTCCAGCAACATCGCAAACTGTTTTAGAGACTGATAGACAGGATATGGTAGTGCTCCAGTTCTCCCTGTAAAAATAAGCAACAGGGGACTTGGAAACCATATCAACTCCTATACAAATGACACTATGGTTATCGTGAGTAACCTACTTGATGTTCTTTTAACTCCACCTTCTAGTGAGTTTATACACACTGTCATCTCCTACCATTCTGATAGATTGGAGACTGTCAGAAAATGTGGTTGTCACGTTAATAATTTAGTTATTTCATTGGTTACCTCGAGGCAGAGTGGCCCACACTCATTGAATATGGCACTTTTCAATGTTAGAGCAATCCCTCGTAAAACCTTTCTCGAAATGATTGCATGTTTCTCACTGAAACATGGCTGCCTTCCGACTATAGTATCGCTCTTATTGACGCCTCCCCCTGGACTACAGCTTTTCATACTCAGAAAATGGGAAAAGGGTGGGGGGACAGCCTGTATTTTTCCTAATGCTCTCAGCTGTAAGGACATTATTTAATTTGGCAACTTTGTGTCTTTTAAGCATCATGGTATACTGTTTAAATGTCAGCCACCAGTGCTGGCCATAACCATGTATAGGCCTCCAAAGCACTGCCCCACTTTCTATACTGATTTATCTGAACTATTGTCTATTGTCTTTGAAAACTATGATAAAATCATTGTTGGGCGATTTTAATATTCCTGTTGACAAAGAGACTGACTTAAAGGCAATTTAATTTCTGAATATTTTGAGCTCTATGGACTTTATCCAACATGTTACTGGGCCCAAAAGCACTTTCTACTGAAATATCCACTATTGTTGATGTTGCTTAATCTGATCACCACTGTGTATTTCTTACTACCTTGTTGCCATAGCACAGGGTAATACTGAACGCATTATTAAGAAACACTATCTTACCTCTGAAGTTGCGACAGATTTTATTGAGTGTATGAACAATACTCCATCACCTATTCTGCCTTCCTCTTGTGATGATTTAGTTGATAACTTTAATAGAAAATGGAGGGCAAACATTGARGCTATAGATCCAGTAAAGTTAAAAAAGGCCAAATCCAAACGGGGAGCCCCTTGGATGAGTGAGGAAACTAATAAATTAAACGGAAATTGCAGAGAGGAAAGTGGAGAAAGTCCAAGTTGCAGGTCCATTTTGATATTCTGAGAGAGCAACTTGGCATATATAACAAGGCAATTTGAAATGTCAGATGGGCTKATTTTTCTCACTTGATCACTAATAATCAGAAGAATTAGAGTGCTCTTCTCGACCATTGATGGCCTGATAAATCCTACCCCCACAAGCCTATGTGAACTTTCCTCCACATCTAAATGTGATGAGTTTGCGGCATATTTCAGAGATAAGGTAACAAACATTATGCTGGGTATCAGTCAAGCAAGACCTGATGAGAAGTTTGATATGTGCCCTACTCTTCTTGGTTGACATAGACATACTCAGGAAAGTGATATCAAGAAAGCCTTTGGTCAACTGCAAAACATACAGAATGCTGCAGCATGGGTACTGACCAAGACCAGACGGAGAGCACACATTGCACTGGTTCTAAGGTCTCTGCACTGGCTGCCTGTGAGTTTTAGAATTTATTTTAAGATTATTCTATTGGTTTTTAAATCAATCCACATTGTGCAACATGTCAGACATGCTTTTAATTTGTGTGCCTAGTAGGTCCGCCAGGTCCTCTGGCACTGGCCTTTTAACTATCCCAAAATCTAGGACCAAGATGCATGGAGAGGCAYCCTTTAGTTACAATTCTGCCAGGAATTTCCTGCCAGAGAACCAACAGTGGACATTTTCAAAATAAATCTTAAATCTTACCTTTTTGGCTTTGCTTTTCCTTAGGGTGCTTTTTTGTCTTTTTTTTTAATTCATAATTTTGCTTTTTATCCTCTTGTTTGTTGTATAGTAAATATTACATTTTGTTTTCATTTATTTTTTCTTGTGAAGCACACTGTTGCATTCCATGTCTGAAATGTGCTGTGTAAATAAATAAAGCTTGATTTGATGTTAACCTGTGGTAACCCCAAGATGTTCATTAAAACAAGGCACACTAACTATTGATTCAGGACCACGGAGAGTTACCGGAGAGCGTGGTCTCCCACCTCCGCTATTTGTCAGCACCACCAGCTGGACAGTGCCTCTCTGCGTAGGTAGGTTTGAATGCTTTTCAGAATGGAAAATGACCTTTCAGCTGATGTACTTGTAACATGGATGGTGAGCATCTGTTTCAGGCGCTTGCATACCTCGGGTAAAGTGGTGGTCAGGTAATTTTTCACTAATAATTGCAGCTGCTCACCTGGTGGTTTGTGGAAGTAGGTATCAGCATAGACTACCTGCAGCTCATTTTTCAACCTCTGGTCAAAGAAAGGGTACGTTTGGATCAGCTGTGTGAAATCTCTGTCAGGAAACKCCTCTTGCTGTGAYTACTTGGGAAATGACCCATGATCAAGAACACAAAAGAAGTCAAGGCTTGTCATGTCAGCAAACCTCTGGGTCATGTGTAGTATGATTCCATCAAGTATTTCCAAGTACAGTCGTCAGTATCTGTTCAGGAGGCCTGGGTCATTGTCAGCGTTGTCCCTGCTCAGTCATCCCAGCCACAGTCATTCCATTTGTCATACTGTATATCCCTTGATACTTCACATCACTTCTAATGGCTTTTGATGGATTCCGTGTACTATCAACCCGTACACATGAATGCCTTACATCAAGAGATTTGCTCTGTAGGGTCTGAAACAATGGTTCTGTGAGTCCAATTTTTTTTTTTAATACATGTTTCAGAGCACTGCTCTGAGCAATTGAATCTTTATCCCAAAAGGGCTCAGTTACTGTATGAGTCGATCAAAAACAATGATCTCAGGCCTTCGTGCACTGCTCTAATCCCGGTTCCCGAATGGTATTGTCAACCTCAGTAATCATGGATGTCTTTTTGCATGACCGGGTAAAAACGGTCGAAAAAACATTTAGTCTTGAATACTGGTTGTCCCCGGCGCTTAAACCAAGTTTAGTTTGTGAGCATAACAATGAATGAATAGGGCATATTGACAGTGGGTTTTCACGAGCAACTGAACCCCACCTCGCTGCGCACTATACATTTGTATTTTTTATTGAACTAGGCAAGTCAGTTAAGAACAAATTATTATTTGCAATGACAGCCTACCCCGGCCAAACCCTAACCCGGACAAAACTGGGCCAATTGTGCACTGCCCTATGGGACTCCCAATCACGGCCGGTTGTGATACAGCCTGGAATCGAACCAAATCGTATTAGTCACATGCGCCGAATACAACAGGTGTAGACCTTACATTGAAATGCTTACTTACTTACGAGCTCAACAGTGCACTTTCAAAAAAATATGGATAAGAATCAAAGATAAAAGTAACAAGTAATTAAAGAACAGCAGTAAAATACCAATATCGAGACTATATATAGGGGGGGTACCGATACAGAGTCAATGTGTGTTGGCACCGGTTAGTTGAAGTACTATGTAGATGTAGGTAGAGTTATTAAAGTGACTGCATAGATGACAACAGAGAGTAGCAGTGGTGTAAAGGGGAGGGGGGAGCAATGCAAATAGTCTGTGTATCCATTTGACTAGACGTTCAGGAGTCTTATGGCTTGGGGATAGAAGCGGTTTAAAAGCCTATTGGACCTAGACTTGGCGCGCCGGTACCGCTTGCCGTGCGGTAGCAGAGAGAACAGTCTAGGACTAGGGTGGCTGGAGTCTGACAATTTTATGGCAGGAAGCTTGGCTCCAGTGATGTACTGGGCCGTTCGCACAACCCTCTGTAATGCCTTGAGGTCGGAGGCCAAGCAGTTGCCATACCAGGCAGTGATGTAACCAGTCAGGATGCTCTCGATGGTGCAGCTGTAGAACCTTTTGAGGATCTGAGGACACATACCAAATCTTTTCAGTCTCCTGAGGGGGAGTAGGTTTTGTCATGCTCTCTTCACAAATGTCTTGGTGTGCTTGGACCATTTTAGTTTGTTGGTGATGTGGACACCAAGGAACTTGAAGCTCTCAACCTGCTCCACTGCAACCCCGTCGATGAGAATGGGGGTGTGCTCGGTCCTTTTTTTCCTGTAGTCCACAATCATCTCCTTTGTCTTGATCACGTTGAGGGAGAGGTTGTTGTCCTGGCACAACACGGCCAGGTCTCTGACCTACTCACTATAGGCCGTCTCGTCGTTGTCGGTGATCAGGCCTACCACTGTTGTGTCATCGGCAAATGTAATGATGGTGTTGGAGTGGTGCCTGGCCGTGCAGTCATAAGTGAACAGGGAGTACAAGAGGGGACTGAGCACGCACCCCTGAGGGGCCCCTGTGTTGAGGATCACCATGGAGGATGTGTTGTTATCTACCCTTATCTCCTGGTGGCGGCACTTCAGGAAGTCCAGGATCCAGTTGCTGAGGGTGAGGTTTAGTCCCAGGGTCCTTAGCTTATTGATGAGCTTTGAGGGCACTATGGTGTTGAACTCTGAGCTGTAGTCAATGAATAGCATTCTCACATAGGTGTTCCTTTTGTCCAGGTGGGAAAGGGCAGTGTGAAGTGCAATAGAGATTGCATCATCTGTGGATCTGTTTGGGCGGTATGCAAATTGGAGTGTGTCTACGGTTTCTGGGATAATGGTGTTGATGTGAGCCATGACCAGCCATTCAAAGCACTTCATGGCTACAGACGTGAGTGCAACGGGTCGGTAGTCATTTAGACAGGTTACCTTAGTGTTCCTGGGCACAGGAACTATGGTGGTCTGCTTAAAACATGTTGGAATTACAGACAGGGAGAGGTTGAAAATGTCAGTGAAGACACTTACCAGTTGGTCAGCGCATGCTCACAGTACACGTCCTGGTAATCCGTGAATGTTGACCTGTTTGAAAAGGTCTTCACATCGGCTGCGGACAGCATGATCACACAGTCTTCTGGAACAGCTGGTTCTCTTATGCATGTTTCAGTGTTATTTGCCTCGAAGCGAGTATAGAAGTAGTTTAGCTTGTCTGGTAGGCTCGTGTCACTGGGCAGCTCTCGGCTGGGCTTCCCTTTTGTAGTCTGTAATGGTTTGCAAGACCTGCCACATCCGACGAGCGTCAGAGCCGGTGTAGTACAATTCGATCTTAGTCCTGTATTGATGCTTTTCCTGTTTGATGGTTCATCGGAGGGCTTAGCGGGATTTCTTATAAGCTTCCGGGTTAGAGTCCCACACCTTGAAAGCGGCAGCTCTAGCCTTTAGCTCAGTGCGGATGCTGCCTGTAATCCATGGCTTCTGGTTGGGGTATGTACGTACGGTCACTGTAGGGACGATGTCATCGATGCACTTATTGATGAAGCCAATGAATGATGTAGTGTTCTCCCTAATGCCATCGGAGGAATCCCGGAACATTTTCCAGTCTGTGATAGCAAAACAGTCCTGTAGCTTAGCATCTCCGTCATCTGACCTCTTTTGTTTTATTGAACCAGGGCTGTAGCGATGACTTCTAACACTGAGATGCAGTGCCTTAGAACGCTGCACCACTCGGGAGCCCATGCGGCTTGCCCCGTCGTAAGTCTGGCAGATGAGTTTGTTGGCAAATACAACCCTGCAGCCAGTTTGTATTACAACATCAGTGATCGCCTCTGCGTTTCTCTCTGCGCTCATAAACAAAAAGAAACAGGAATTTCTCGCATAACACCTTTATCATTGACATAGCGTGCTATGATTGTTTATTGACATTTGCAGGATATGTCTGCGGTGTCATCCACCTGGACTTCTATGAAGGGTGCTGAACTAATCTCACTGTCTCTTTTGTAAAACATTAGTATTGTAAAACAATACAAAATATACACATAAAAACAAAAGCATACAAACACACACAAACATCATCTCCCTGCCCAGACCCACCTGCTCACACCCCCATCTCCAGCGCCCTCATCACTGTCCATCAAATTGCTCAAACTGTACCATTTTGTTTCTCTCAATCGCCCATGCACTTTCAACATTTAGATAAAGCGTTTGACCTTTCCATTGTGTTAACGATAAAGGATTGGTTGATTTCCAGTTTAAGTATGCGTTTTTCAAGATGATTGACAAGAAAAGCAGTGTCCAACTTATTGGGTTTCTCACTGCACCCTGATACATGTATGCCATGTCTTGAAATATGCAGTTAGATCGAAAAGTACATTTACATTGTAATAATTATAACTGCCAACTTTCTAACTTCTCCCATAACTTCTGTACTTTCTAGCATTCCCAGAAGGCATGGATTATTGAGTCACTGTTAGTTTTACACTTAAGACATGACTCACTGTCAATCTCACTTTGTATCACGTCTGCGATGCTCTGAATGCTGTCATTCTGTATGGTGTTTGACATACCTGTAAATACAGTCCTTCTCCGAAGGTGTTCAGCCATGGCAATATCGAACTCTGCAAATGCATTGAGTTCCACAATTACATTTGTTAAGGCTTGTTCAATCATCGTGCCCCCTGAAGGTTTGCTCCTGTCATCCCATGTAGAATACTGTGATGAACAGTTTCTTCAGAATGTCTCTTTTTCTTGACCTGATCATTGTGCCTCTGGACACTGATCACTGCGGCCTGGTCGAGAGCATTGTTGATCCGGACTCTACCCTAAAGCTTTAGTTTCAGGTTGTTGAGCCTGACCGAACATGTGATCTTGTCAAATAGAAGGCAAGGCCAGCAAAACAGCTTCCTTAGCCTAGCACCCCCAGCTGTCCTATTGTAATTCTCAGTGTTGAAAGATTTGATCTGAGCAGGTGCTCCTCTCCCCTGCACAATATCCAATTTTGGAATCTGCCTTCCATTCCCCTTGATTTTTCAGCTGGTGCACAAATTACAGTTTTACTAAATGTTTTGAACTAGGAACTCTAGATCTCCATCTATAGCTAGCTACTGCAGGAAAATGCCAGGACCATTCACAGTTGAGCTCACTTAGCTCAGCTCAGCTCAATGCTGATTGGCTATTAAAATTATCAAGGGAGGCCAAATTCTAGCTGGCTTTCCGTGTTATTGAATTCAATTCTAAGGATGGCAACATGTCATACTCTTTTTGGCCAGACCGGGTCAGATACATGGTGCGGTTTCCCTCGCTCGGATGATTTCTCCGTTGAGATAAATTTGCAGGTGGCTCAAGTGTAAGGGAAATTATTAAACAAAGAGATGAAAGAGACATTTCAATGTTAAATTTTTTGGGGAAGGCTGGCTTCCATTGGCATGCATAAATACATGCCACTGCGCTCCAATAGGCCGAAGATCTGATCTATGTCTGTAATACCTACATGTTTTATACAGACCACCATAGTCCCTATGCCCAGGAACGCCAAGGTAACTTGTCTAAATGACTATCGCCCCGTAGCACTCACATCTATAGCCATGAAATGCGTTGAAAGGCTAGTCATGGCTGACATTAACACCATCATCCCAGACACCCTGGACCCACTCCAAATTGCATACCACCCCAACAGGTCACACAATCTCTATTGCTCTCCACACTGCCCTCTCCCACCTGGATAAGAGAAACACCTATGTGAGTATGTTGTTCATTGACTACAGTTCAGCTTTCAACACCATATTGCCCTCATCGCAAAACTCAGGACCCTGGGACTGAACACCTCCCTCTGCAACTAGAGCCAAGACTTCCTGATGCGCCGCCCCTAGGTGGCGAAAGTAGACAACAAATCCGCCACGCTGACCCTCAACACAGGGGCCCCCCAGGGGTGTGTGTTTAGTCCCCTCCTGTACTTCCTGTTCACCTACAACTGTGTGGCCGTGCACGACTCCAACACTGTCATTAAGTTTGTTGACGACGGTGGTACAGTTCACTCTTACAAAAAATGATTATTTACGGAGGAATAGGGTTCCACCAAGAACCGTTTTGATCAGAATAAACATTTTTGGAAGAAAGGGTTCTTTGACGATTCATTGGAAGGCAAAAATTATTATTTGGAAGGCAAGAAGGGATCTACATAGAACCATAGATAATATTTCCCAGCATGCTCTATTGCAGGGAGATTTTCAGAATATTTGTTTTAATGTAATATCTGTATTTTTGCATGTACATTGATTACAATCTAATCCAATCTGTTTGTAATTGGATTTACTGCACCCGTTACTGAGATGGTTGTTCGAGTATAGATGACCGAGGTAGTCTCAGTATACTCTGGCTGGATTCCAACAGGAATTACACATCACTTTGCAAGCCAGCATAATGTGACTTGCAGGCCTGATGTGGCCTATAAACTAGGAGACTCCTAACACCACTGTGTAGGTATATAGTAACTATGCCCTCAAAGAAAGGTCTTATGATATATGTAATGAATTGTCATAAATAATGACATTTTAAAGGTAAGGCTAATAAGGTGGGTTCTACCCGTTCATATAGGGTTCTAGGAAGAACTCTCCAAAGAATGAAGGGTTCTCAGTAAAACCCTTCATAGACGATTCTAGGAAGAACCTTAAGATAACATATGGAATTGTTTTAAGATGGTCATACTATGGATCATTTAGCTGTTTGATTTTGAATTTTAGGACCCCTTTAGGTATATAAAAAAATATTAAACAATGATTTGATAAAAAAAATATTGATTTGGTAATTTACTACTAAAGTCTATAGAAACACAATCAATAAAACATTCATAAATGGCAAAAAAGGACAGTCAAAAAATAAATCATAAGAAACAAGGTTTTGAAGTTGATGTCCTATATCTAGGANTTCAATTCTAAGGATGGCAACATGTCATACTCTTTTTGGCCAGACCGGGTCAGATACATGGTGCGGTTTCCCTCGCTCGGATGATTTCTCCGTTGAGATAAATTTGCAGGTGGCTCAAGTGTAAGGGAAATTATTAAACAAAGAGATGAAAGAGACATTTCAATGTTAAATTTTTTGGGGAAGGCTGGCTTCCATTGGCATGCATAAATACATGCCACTGCGCTCCAATAGGCCGAAGATCTGATCTATGTCTGTAATACCTACATGTTTTATACAGACCACCATAGTCCCTATGCCCAGGAACGCCAAGGTAACTTGTCTAAATGACTATCGCCCCGTAGCACTCACATCTATAGCCATGAAATGCGTTGAAAGGCTAGTCATGGCTGACATTAACACCATCATCCCAGACACCCTGGACCCACTCCAAATTGCATACCACCCCAACAGGTCACACAATCTCTATTGCTCTCCACACTGCCCTCTCCCACCTGGATAAGAGAAACACCTATGTGAGTATGTTGTTCATTGACTACAGTTCAGCTTTCAACACCATATTGCCCTCATCGCAAAACTCAGGACCCTGGGACTGAACACCTCCCTCTGCAACTAGAGCCAAGACTTCCTGATGCGCCGCCCCTAGGTGGCGAAAGTAGACAACAAATCCGCCACGCTGACCCTCAACACAGGGGCCCCCCAGGGGTGTGTGTTTAGTCCCCTCCTGTACTTCCTGTTCACCTACAACTGTGTGGCCGTGCACGACTCCAACACTGTCATTAAGTTTGTTGACGACGGTGGTACAGTTCACTCTTACAAAAAATGATTATTTACGGAGGAATAGGGTTCCACCAAGAACCGTTTTGATCAGAATAAACATTTTTGGAAGAAAGGGTTCTTTGACGATTCATTGGAAGGCAAAAATTATTATTTGGAAGGCAAGAAGGGATCTACATAGAACCATAGATAATATTTCCCAGCATGCTCTATTGCAGGGAGATTTTCAGAATATTTGTTTTAATGTAATATCTGTATTTTTGCATGTACATTGATTACAATCTAATCCAATCTGTTTGTAATTGGATTTACTGCACCCGTTACTGAGATGGTTGTTCGAGTATAGATGACCGAGGTAGTCTCAGTATACTCTGGCTGGATTCCAACAGGAATTACACATCACTTTGCAAGCCAGCATAATGTGACTTGCAGGCCTGATGTGGCCTATAAACTAGGAGACTCCTAACACCACTGTGTAGGTATATAGTAACTATGCCCTCAAAGAAAGGTCTTATGATATATGTAATGAATTGTCATAAATAATGACATTTTAAAGGTAAGGCTAATAAGGTGGGTTCTACCCGTTCATATAGGGTTCTAGGAAGAACTCTCCAAAGAATGAAGGGTTCTCAGTAAAACCCTTCATAGACGATTCTAGGAAGAACCTTAAGATAACATATGGAATTGTTTTAAGATGGTCATACTATGGATCATTTAGCTGTTTGATTTTGAATTTTAGGACCCCTTTAGGTATATAAAAAAATATTAAACAATGATTTGATAAAAAAAATATTGATTTGGTAATTTACTACTAAAGTCTATAGAAACACAATCAATAAAACATTCATAAATGGCAAAAAAGGACAGTCAAAAAATAAATCATAAGAAACAAGGTTTTGAAGTTGATGTCCTATATCTAGGAGATATAAAAAAAAACTGGGAAAATATATTATATATATTATATTTTTACACATTTAACCCATTTTCTTGGGTAGGCACAAAACTACRGTCATACTTTCATTTGTTTTTTAAACCGGTACCGGTTACCTTCAGACGAGTCCCGTGACACTTGAGGGGGGTTGTAGAGAAAAACGGAGAACACCGTCATGTCTGTGAAAATCTCCCCTTTCCACATTAGTTTCTGGCCCAAACGGTTTGGACGCTATCAAACAGAAGTTGTCACATCGACGGTACCGACTTAAGACGAGTCTTCTAACACTTGTGGGGGACGGAGAGCAAAACGGAGAACACCATCGTGTTTCTGAGAATTTCTAGGTCAAACCGTTCGGACACTACAGTCGTTTACGTGACAAGATTTTCGGGATGTCTCATGGTCTGTCAAACACTGCTCTAGCTCTGCCACTTTTCACAGCGGATGCGGAAGTGCGACACTGGCAGATTAAGTGGATTGAGATGCATCCAATGCAAAARCCCCCCCAGATATCTCTAACTTACACTGATGGATTCTTATGGGGATTTTTTTTTTGTGGCCCTCAGATCCTCAAAAAGTTCCACAGCTGCATCATTGAGAGCTTCTTGACTGCTTGGCATCCGACCTCAAGGCGCTACAAAGGGTAGAGCGTACGGCCCAGTAAATCACTGGGGCCGAGTTTCCTGCCATCCAGGACCTCTATACCAGGCAGTGTCAGAGGAAGGCCCTAAACTATTTTGACTTGCTGTTTATCTATCCTGTTGCCTAGTCACTTTACACCTACCTATATGTACATATCTACCTTAATTACCTTGTACCTCTGCACATTAACTATTTCAATTACCTTGTACCTCAACTCAGTACTGGTGCCCATCTATAAAGCCATCATGACTCATTGATTCCTCACATTTTTATTCTTGTATTATTTTTGCAGACACWCTCATCCAGAYCAACTTACAGTAGTGAGTGCATACATTTTCATACTGGTCCCCATGGGAATCAAACCCTCAACCCTGGCATTGCAAGCACCATGCTCTACCAATTGAGCTACACGGGACTACTACATTGCTGGGAAGTGCCCGTAAGTAAGCATTTCACTGTTAGTCTACACCGGTTGTTTACGAAGCATGTGAGAATTACAATTTGATTTGATTCTTTGAATTTAGTCTTGCCATCTGTGGTGAGTTCAATATTACATAATAATCATTCATGTGCTCTATTTAAGTTAAGTAGATAAAGTAGATGAAGTAAGTTTATAATAGTGATACAACGATAATACTTCATTTATTAGGTAAATAATAGAGAATAACTACTACAAGTGGCATAATGCTATGCAAGTTGATTATAGTTACACAACAGTCTTTCACTTAGCGCTGTCCTGTGAGCCGAGAAAAGATTGTTACCTCATCCCTCAGTTCAAAGTTTACCACTTCAAAACAATTCTGCCACTCTTGACACTTTAGGAATAACAATGTTCATTCATGAAAGGGGCTTTGCAAAGCCTCTTAATKCTCCAGTTAAGACATTAGCATATCTTTAAAACCTCTTACTGTAGCTAATTGACTTTGAACTACATGTTTTCCTTCTGCATTTCTACATTTCAATGTACTTTTTTTTTATATCCTTGATACTTCATGCATTTTATTTATTTTTATAATCCTCTTAAAGCTGCAATATGTAACCTTTTTGGTAACTGGACCAAATTCACATAGAAATGTGTGGTATAGATCTGTCATGCTCATTGAAAGCAAGTCTTAAAAAGCGGTAGATCTGTTCTATGTGCACTATTTCTATGCTTCCCGTTCTTAAGTTTTGTTTTTGAGTCTTTTACTTTGGGTTTTGTACACCAGCTTCAAACAGCTGGAAATACTGTTTCCACAGCGATGGTAGATGGTACAATGGTTCTCTACACTATACTTGTTTGTTTTGTCACATAAAAAGAAATTAGGGCAAACTATTAGAATATTAGCAACCATGAAATGGCTTTAGTGATTTCTGCATAGTGCATCTTTAATGATTTGCGTGTCCATTTAATGAAAAAGTATCCGTAAATTTCAAATGAACCATGTTTCTTTTCAACATTGTGCTACTGTATGATTGTATCTCTTTTGTATAACAAGTTATACAAAATCATGATGTATACAACTAACATATTCGTATGGTAATGAATGAAAAATGCAAAAATGGGGAATATTCACTGACCTTTTTATAAAAATATTGGAAAGATGATAGATTAAAGGAGCAGGGTTAAATGAGTAAGTGGACAAGAGTGGCAATGGGGATGAATAGGGACAATCAGAAGTACCATGCAATCTGGTGAATTACCTTTCAACACCTGATTATGCATATAGCTAACATGTATGCAAAACCAGGTATCACACTATTAGTTAGCCCAGGTTAAATAAAATTGGTCTGAGTTCAATGGTATTTCCTAATCAACAGTAAGTAAAAAAAAATATTTAGCAGTGAATGTATATTTAACAATAAAGAATCAACAAGAAACATGGTTTGATTGAATGCAGAGGACACCTTCAGTTAAATCATTTGGAACAAACAGACAACATGAGTCCCATGAGACAAGGCAAAACAATCAATGACATGACCAAACCAAACACATTGAGCCTGTTCATTTGACCCTTTTTCAACAAAACTACCTGGACATGTTCATTGATCCACTGACAGAGACATGTTTAACAGCAGCTTCTGATGCTGCTACTCACATCTAAGGCCAAGTAATGCACAGTACTGT
This sequence comes from Salvelinus sp. IW2-2015, assembly GCF_002910315.2. Lineage (NCBI taxonomy): Eukaryota > Metazoa > Chordata > Actinopteri > Salmoniformes > Salmonidae > Salvelinus > Salvelinus sp. IW2-2015. Next base: position 12,302,889 of record NC_036859.1, on the reverse strand, counting down.
AGGGGACAGCTTGACTGAATACATTTTGAGTATAATTTCAGGATATTGACTCTCCCTAAAGATTCATCCTCCTCTGTACTTAGAAACTCGAGAGTTGACAAAGTACATCCAAATTAATTGGGTGGCACTCTGGGAATAGTCTAATACTTTCCCAGCAATACAGGCAGCCTTGTACGGTAGCTCAAACACCCCCAGTCCTACACTTGTAAGACAAGGAGAATTTTCCCAGATAGTATGATATTAACACAGAGAAATAGTAACTGTCTTTGTAAAGTATGCTCTTTCAGTGAACAAATGAGGGCTGGGGAGCAGGTTCAGATGCTTGTGCCTGTGAGCTATTCCACTGAGTCAGCAGTAATTTGAAGCATTGGTGCAGGGAAAGAGTACAGATCTCTGAATAACCATCTGTACATTACGCATGATGAAGCAAAGTTAATCAGATATCTGTTTCTCTTTCCAAACCATGGTACTAGAGGTCGTTTCAGTGCTTCCTTTCAGCTTGGTAAGGGGGAACTAAGATGTCTGTGTATACACGACATGATTAAAAGTATGTGGACAGCTTCCACTCTTCTGGGAAGGCTTTCCACTAGATGTTGGAGCATTGATGCGGGGACTTGCTTCCATTCAGCCACAAGAGCTTTAGTGAGGTCGGGCACTGATGTTGAGTGATTAGGCCTGGCTCGCAGTCAGTGTTCCAATTCATCCCAAAGGTGTTCGATGGGGTTGAGGTCAGGGCTCTGTGCAGGCCAGTCAAGTTCTTCCACACCGATCTCGACAAACCATTTCTGTATGGACCTCGCTTTGTGCACGTGGGCATTGTCATGCTGTAACAGGAAAGGGCCTTCCCCAAACTGTTGCCACAAAGTTGGAAGCACAGAATCCTCTTGAATGTCATTGTATCCTGTAGCGTTAAGATTTCCCTTCACTGGAACTAACGGGCCTAGTCTGAACCATGAAAAACAGCCCCAGATCATTATTCCTACTCCACCAAACTGTACAGTTGGCACTATAGATTTGGGCAGGTAGTGTTCTCCTGGCATCCGCCAAACCCAGATTTGTCTGTCGGACTGCCAGATTGTGAAGCGTGAATAATCACTCCAGAGAACGCGATTCCACTGCTCCGGAGTCCAAGCTTTATATCACTCCAGCCGACGGTTGGCATTGCGCATGGTGATCTTAGGCTTGTGTGCGGCTACTTGAAACCCATTTCATGAAGCTCCCGACTAACAGTTCTTATGCTGACGTGCCTTCCAGAGGCAGTTTGGAAATAAGGAAAGTGTTGCAAACGAGGAAAGACGATTTTTACACGCTTCAGTACTCGGCGGTCCCGTTCTGTGAGCTTGTGTGCCCTACTACTTCGCAGCAGAGCCGTTGTTGCTCCTAGTTGTTTCCACTTCACAATAACAGCACTTACAGTTGACAGGGCAGAAATTTGACGAACTGACTTGTTGGAAAGGTGGCATCCTATGACGGTGCCACATTAAAAGTCACTGAGCTCTTCAGTAATGCCATTCTACTGCCAATGTTTGACTATGGCGATTCCATGGCTGTGTGCTGGAATTTATACACTTGTCAGCATCGGGTGTGGCTGAAATAGCCGAATCCACTAATTTGAAGGGGTGTCCACATACTTTTGTGTATATATTGTGTATGTTGTTTATAGTGTTGGAGGTTAGGCAAAGTTTGAAGAGACAACAGCAGGTTGTAGAATTCCATACCCCCTTTTAACTGCTAGTGATCAAAAACGAATGAAAACATAATAATCTCTAATAAAAAGGTATAATTCTGCCAGTACCTCAGTATGATCAGTGTGCAGATTCAACGTCAAACAGTTCTTGATTCCTGCCCCACAGCCGATGACTGATGGCTATCAAAGAGTTTTGTGTTTGATACACAGGACAGGGCAGATGTTTGTTTACAATAGTACAAATAGTCTACTCAATACACCGTGAAAGTATATTTTATAGTTTAATCCCAAAATGTTTTACCATTTTGGGATTAAACTATAAAATATGTATACTGTTCATACAATAGCAAGTGACAGAGTTTTTTCACATTTGTATCAGTCCTTCGCATGACTTCGCTGTACTTTGGCCAGTGTCTAACGCAATAGTATCTTTGACATTGACTCATGAGTTCTAAAAAAGGAACAGCCTAAGGACACACTTGGCAGAGCACTGGAACATTCAAGTTTATTTTCTCAGCATTATATTTTCTTGGTTTAATTTCAGTAGGCATCTACTGAAATACAGGAGACACTGATTTCAGCTTATTGAAGAAACTCTAAAAATACGTACACAAATACAACATCAATGTTTATTTGTCACGTGCTTACTTACAGGCTCTAACCAACAATGCAAAAAAGGTATTAGGTGAACAATAGGTAAGTAAAGAAATAAAAACAGTAAAAAGACAGTGGAAAATAACAGTAGCGAGGCTATATACAGTAGCGAGGCTATAACAGTGGCTATATACAGTAGCGAGGCTATAACAGTGGCTATATACAGTAGCGAGGCTATATACAGTAGCAAGGCTATAACAGTGGCTATATACAGTAGCGAGGCTATAACAGTAGCGAGGCTATAACAGTGGCTATATACAGTAGCGAGGCTATATACAGTAGCGAGGCTATATACAGTAGCGAGGCTATAACAGTAGCGAGGCTTATACAGGCACCGGTTAGTCGGGCTGATTGAGGTAGTATGTACATGTAGATATGGTTATAGTGACTATGCATTTATGATAAACAGAGAGTAGCAGTAGCGTAAAAGAGGGTTTGGCGGGTGGTGGGTGGCGGGACACAATGCAGATAGCCCAGTTAGCCAATCAAATCATATTTATTAAGCCCTTCTTACATCAGCTGATCTCAAAGTGATGTGCAGAAACACAGCCTAAAACCCCAAAACAGCAAGCAATGCAGGTGTAAAAGCACGGTGGCTAGGAAAACCTAACGTCACGGCCTTCGAAAGAACTGGACCAAAGTGCAGCGTGGTAAGCCTTCATATTCCTTTTTATTAGGATGACGCCGACAAAAACAATACAAAAACGACTGTGAAGCTTAAGGCAATAGTGCCACAAACAAAGACAACCTCCCACCAAGACAGGTGGGGAAAAAAGGCTACCTAAGTATGGTTCTCAGAGACAATGATAGACAGCTGTCCCTGATTGAGAACCCTACCCGGCCAAAACATAGAAATACAAACAATAGAACTAAAGAACATAGAATACCCACCTCAAATCACACCCTGACCAAACCAAATAGAGACATAAAAAGGATCTCTAAAGTCAGGGCGTGACACCTAGAGTGGAACCAGGCTATGAGGGGTGGCCAGTCCTCTTCTGGCTGTGCCGGGTGGAGATAACAGAACATGGCCAAGATGTTCAAATGTTCATAGATGACCAGCAGGGTCAAATAATAATTATCACAGTGGTTGTCGAGGGTGCAACAGGTCAGCACCTCAGGAGTAAATGTCAGTTGGATTTTCATAGCCGATCATTCAGAGTATCTCTACCTAGAGTTGAAAACAGCAGGTCTGGGATAGGTAGCACGTCCGGTGAACAGGTCCCCAATGTGCGGGGGCACTGGTTGGTCGGGCCAATTGAGGTAGTATGTACATGAATGTATAGTTAAAGTGAGGCTCATAGCAAGACAGAGTATATTTGAGGCCACAACGCAATAGGGTAGGCCCTTTTCATCTTCGGTCACTGAGCAACACACAAAAAGCATTTGTCTCTTAGGAAAAGTGCCCAGAGTGAGTGCATTTGGTGATCGAATTGACTTCTTCATCCTCTGACCCAGACGCTTCACCGTGATGACATGACGAATGAGATTCTTAAAGGGGTAGATGTAAAATTCTGGAGAAATATAGCACTTGTATACATATAGATAGTTATACCCCACTGCAATTCAATACACTCATAAATGTGCAAATGGATGAGCAAATGTATGCCGTATTTCACTCTTATTGTAATTATTATAGGTAATATTCTATAGAAATCTGGAAAGTTACTTTAAAGGCTAGTAACTACTGCATTATATTATATCTAATCTAAAAGTTCCTCCAAAATGACAGACGCTGCTGTGAACAGCAGCTTGGTGGAGAGCATCCTCACGTTCAAAATGAAAGTCTGGTATGGTAATCTGAGCATGAGGAGCAAACTGAACAGAATAGTAAACACAGCCAGCAAAATAATTGGTCGACCACAGGCACATTTGAGCATCCTGTTCCACAAGGCAACCAAAAAGAAGACACTGGTTGTCGTTGGCGACCCCTCCCACCCTCTATACCCTCAGTTTGAGAGGCTTCCCTCTGGCCGGCGCTTCAGAATGCCCATGGCCAAGAAGAATGTGTTCAAACATTCATTCGTTCCTTGTGCTGTTGGACTACTAAATGCAAAGTAAATTGTATGGGTATATGTACAGTGGTAAGAAAAGGTATGTGAACCCTGTGGAATTATCTGAATTTCTACATAAATTGGTCATAAAATTAGATTTGATCTTCATCTAAGTCACAAAAACAGACAAACACAGTCTGCTTAAAACTGCTTTAGGATCGGATCCTTTTTTTCAATTTTTACCTAAAATGACATACCCAAATCTAACTGCCTGTAGCTCAGGACCTGAAGCAGGGATATGCATTTTCTTGATACCATTTGAAAGGAAACACTTTGAAGTTTGTGGAAATTTGAAATTAATGTAGGACAATATAACACATTAGATTTGGTTAAATATAATACAAAGAATCTTTTTTTTTTTMTTMWWGTTTTTGTACCATCATCTTTGAAGTGCAAGAGAAAGGCCATAATGTATTATTCTACCTCAGGTGCAATTTAGATGTTGGCCACTAGATGACAAGTGTATGTGCAAAGTTTTAGACTGATCCAATGAACCACTGTATATCTGTTCAAAATGTTGCTTCAAGACTGCCCAAATGTGCCTAATTGGTTCATAATTGTGCACTCTCCTCAAACAATAGCGTGGTATTATTTCACTGTAATAGCTACTGTAAATTGGACAGTGCAGTTAGATTAACAAGAATTTAAGCTTTCTGCCCATATCAGATATCTCTATGTCCTGAGAATTTTTACTTACATGAAACACTTACAACCTCTTGCTAATCACATTAGCTCAACCGTCCCGTGTGGGGGACACAGATCCCGTAGAGGTTTAACTTCTTATGGCTGCAGGGGCAGTATTGAGTAGCTTGGATGAAAGGTGCACAGAGGTGCCCATKGTAAACTGCCTGCTCCTCAGTCCCAGTTTCTAATACACTGCTCAAAAAAATAAAGGGGACACTTAAACAACACAATGTAACTCCAAGTCAATCACACTTCTGTGAAATCAAACTGTCCACTTAGGAAGCAACACTGATTGACAATAAATTTCACATGAAGTTGTGCAAATGGAATAGACAAAAGGTGGAAATTATAGGCAATTAGCAAGACACCCCCAATAAAGGAGTGGTTCTGCAGGTGGTGACCACAGACCACTTCTCAGTTCCTATGCTTCCTGGCTGATGTTTTGGTAACTTTTGAATGCTGGCGGTGCTTTCACTCTAGTGGTAGCATGAGATGGAGTCTACAACCCACACAAGTGGCTCAGGTAGTGCAGCTCATCCTTGTGGATCCTGGGATTCCTAGGACTGCATTCTGATGAAGTTCATCAAAGGTAAGGAAACATTTATCATATATTTTCTGGTTTCTGTTGACCCCAACATGGCGGCTAATTTGGCTATTGTTCTGAGCTCCGTCTCAGATTATTGCAAGATTTGCTTTTTCCGTAAAGTTTTTTTGAAATCTGACACAGCGGTTGCATTAAGGAGAGGTATATCTATAATTCCATGTGTATAACTTGTATTATGATCTACATTTATGATGAGTATTTCTGTTGAAACGATGTGGCTATGCAAAATCACTTGATGTTTTTGGAACTAGTGAATGTAATGCGCCAATGTAAACTTTATCAAACAAACATGCATGTATTGTGTAACATGAAGTCCTATGAGTGTCATCTGATGAAGATAATCAAAGGTTAGTGATACATTTTCTCTATTTCTGCTTTTTGTGAAAGCTATCTTTCGCTGGAAAAATGGCTGTGCTTATTGTGGTTTGGTGGTGACCTAACATAATTGTTTGTAGTGCTTTTGCTGAAAAGCATATTTGAAATCGGACACTTTGGTGGGATTAACAACAAGATTACCTTTAAAATGATATAAGACACATGTATGTTTGAGGAATTTTAATTATGAGATTTCTGTTGTTTGAATTTGGCGCCCTGCACTTTCACTGGCTGTTGTCATATCGATCCCGGTAGCGGGATGCAGCCATACTAATAATCACACAAATTATTGTATTTTTCTTGTCTATATTGAATACATAATTGAAAAATTCAGTGTAGGTTGGGAAAAGTATGTGAACTCCTAGGCTAATGACTTCTACAAAAGCTAATTGGAGTCAGGAGTCAGCTAACCTGGAGTACAATCATTGAGACGAGGTTGGAGATGTTGGTTGGAGCTGCCGTGCCGTATAAAAAAAACACTCAGCAACATTTGAGTTTGCTATTCACAAGAAGCATTGCCTGATGTGAACCATGCCTCAAACAACAGAGATCTCAGAAGACCCAAGATTAAGAATTGTTGATTTGTATAATGCTAGAAAGGGTTACAAAAGTAACTCTAAAAGCTTTGATGTTCATCAGTCCACGGTAAGACAAACTGTCTATAAATGGAGAAAGTTCAGCACTGTTGCTACTCTCCCTCGGAGTGGCCGTCCTGCAAAGACGACTGCAAGAGCACAGCTCAGAATGCTCAATGAGGTTTTAAGAAGAATCTTAGAGCGTCAGCTAAAGACTTCCCTGGAACATGCTAACGTCTCTGTTGAAGAGTCAACGATACGTAAAACACTGAACAAAAATGGTGTTCATGGGAGGACACCACGGAAGAAGCCACTGCTGTACAAAAAAAACATTGATGCAAGTCTGAAGTTCGCAAAATAGCATCTGGATGTTCCACAGCGCTACTGGCAAAATATTCTGTGGACAGATGAAACTAAAGTTGAGTTTGGAAGGAACACACAACACTATGCGTGGGGGAAAAAAGGCACAGCACACCAGTATCAAAACCTCATCCCTGCTGTAAAGTATGGTGAAGGAAGCATCATGGTTTGGAGCTTCTTTGCTGCTTCAGGACCTGGACAGTTTGCCACCATCGAAAGGAAAAATTAATTCCCAAGTTTATCAAGACATTTTGTAGGAGAATGTAAGGCTATCTGTCTGCCAATTGAAGCTCAACAGAAGGTGGGTGATGCAACAGTACAACGACCCAAAACACAGAAGTAAATAAACAACAGAAGAAAATACGCCTTCTGGAGTGGCCCAGTTAGAGTCTTGACCTCAACCTGACCATGAGATGCTGTGGCATGACCTCAAGAGAGCAGTTCACATCAGACATCCCAAGAATATTTCTGAACTGAAACAATTGTGCAAGTCTGATCCGCAACTACAGAAAACGTTTGGTTGAGGTTATTGCTGCCAAAGTAGGGTCAACCAGTTATTAAAACCAAGGGTTCACATACTTTRCCCACCCTGCACTGTGAATATTTACACAGTGTGTTCAATAAAGACATGAAAACGTATAATTGTTTGTGTGTTATTAGTTTAAGCAGACTGTGTTTGTCTATTGTTGTGARTTAGATGAAGATCAGATCAAATTSTATGACCAATTTATGCAGAAGTCCAGATCATTCCAAAGGGTTCACATACTTTTTCTTGCCACTGTACCTATCTATCTAGTGCAGTCGGGACTGTGGTCGTTTGAGTGAATGTATTAAATAATTCCCCTGCATATTATCATCTTATTTGACCAGATGTGATCTCCCATGAGATGATGTTCTACTGTACTAAATGAGAGCATTGCTCGATCACTGTTTAGTCAATAACCACTGCTAGACAGGCACATTGAATGTGACTGTACTATTTGCCATTGGTGCATATGTTATTCCTGCTTTGTCCTGGATATTAGCACAACTAGGTTAAGACTATTTACACATACTGCTCAGAGTTCAACACCATTGTGCCCTCAAAGCTCATCAATAAGCTAAGGACCCTGGGACTAAACGCCTCCCTCTGCAACTGGATCCTGGACTTCCTGACGGGCCACCCCCAGGTGGTAAGGGTAGGCAACTACACGTCTGATCCTCAACACTGGGGCCTCTCAGGGATGTGTGCTCAACCCCCTCCTGTACTCCCTGTTCACTTATGACTGCACAGCCAGGCACGATTCCAACACCATAAAATTTGCCGATGACACAACAGTGGTAGGCCTGATCACCGACAACAATGAGACGGCCTATAGTGAGTAGGTCAGAGACCTGGCCGTGTGGTGCCAGGACAACAACCTCTCCCTCAACGTAACCAAGACTAAGGAGATGATTGTGGACTACAGGAAAAAAGGACTGAGCACGCCCCCATTCTCATCGACGGGGCTGCAGTGGAGCAGGTTGAGAGCTTCAAGTTCCTTGGTGTCCACATCACCAACAAACTAAAATGGTCCAAGCACACCAAGACAGTCATGAAGCAGGCACAACAAAACCTATTCCCCTCAGGAGATTTGCCATGGGTCCTCAGATCTTCAAAAGATTCTACAGCTGCATCATCGAGAGCATCCTGGCAGGTTGCATCACTGCCTGGTAAAGCAACTGTTTGGCCTCCGACTGCAAGGCACTACAGAACGGCCCAGTACATCACTGGGGCCAAGCTTCCTGCCATCCAGGACCTCTATACCAGGCGGTGTCAGAGGAAGGCCCTAAAAATTGTCAAAGACTCCAGCCACCCTAGTCATAGACTGTTCTCTGCTACTGCACGGCAAGCGGTATCGGAGCGCCATGTCTAGGTCGAAGAGGCTTCTAAACAGCTTCTACCTCTAAGCCATAAGACTTCTGAAAATCTAGTCAGATGCCTACCCAGACTATTTGCATTTCCCCCCTCCTCCACATCACTGCCACTCTCTGTTGTCATCTTAAACATTAATAACTCTACCTACATGTACATACTACCTCAACTAACCGGTGCCCCCGCACATTGACTCTGTACCGGCACCCCCTTGTATATATTGTTTTTTTTACTTCTGCTCTTTAATTACTTGTTACTTTTATCTCTTATTCATGTTTTTTTAACGTTTTTAACTGAACTGTTGGTTTACGGCTTGTAAGTAAGCATTTCACTGTAAGCTCTACTACACCTGTTGTATTCGGCGCATGTGACTAATAAAATTTGATTTGATATTTGTATGAGAATAAAGAAGTAAGGAAAGCCTGTATACATAAAGGATGGATAAAACACTGAGGGCATTAAGAAACATTTGCTATTCCAGACTGTACCTGGAAGTAAAAAAAATAATATTTGAGAGGTCTTGTAGGTATTAAAAAGGTATGTGAGCCATACTGTACAGTGACAAACACAATAATGTATGCAGTTGAACACAATCTGTACATTAACACCACCAAATGAACAGTAAATATAATTTACTTGGTGAGAGCTGACTGTCAATCTGTCTTAACATCAGTCTCTATAAGATGACACATCAAATCACTTCATGTTGCTCCACATGCAAAACCGGCACATGTGGAGGAATGAATGAATTGCAAACACTGTTAGACCGCTGCATTAAGTAAAGGTTGTGTGTCTGTATGGACATAAATTGATAAGACTACTGACTATGCCACATACATCTAGTTATATTGAATCTAGTCTTGCAGTAGCTGATTTAGAGTTAATGTGACAATCAGCAGTAGAAAGTAGCATACTCCCTTATTTTGGTATGAGGCTGGAGAAATGTAACCACTCTTAAATTGATAGACAGAGCTATGATGCAAGGACTGAGCATCCATGGTATAAAAAGTATAGTTTTAACCATGTTATGAGGCTATATAGTGTTTGTTTATATATATTTTGTTTGCAAACATCGGAGTAAAGCAAGCTTATATTTTGGGTTCTGATGGGTACGGCAGTTGAACTAAATGAAATTATATTCTTCAAGAATCAATGGGTACATATCATTCATTTAGAAGTCGAAAAATGAATATTTCAACTGCTTACTGCCTTTTTAATGAACATAATTGTAATAAATTACAGGTTCATTTGAGGTGCTTCGTACAGTCTAACTCCTGTAGAGAGATGGCTGGGGGACAATCACACTGTCACTCAGGCTAGGCTGGCTGGCTGACCCCCTAAAAAAAGATTATTGAAAAAAGGTTATTTTGAGTGAACATTGCACATCCCTTCTACATCAATATATCAGTCATCTCTGACAGTTTGTAATTTTGTGAACGGGATAAGGGTCATCTTTTAAAACCAACAAAACATCTCCCAGACGGAACTGTGAATTGCAATTGAACTCAAGGCTAAGCCCAGATTTCAGAGTAACCACTGTCATGTTGACATTATATCGCAAAGGAAAAAGGAACTCATCTGTTCAGAGATTAGCCCAAATAAATAGCCTAAACCCCTAGTTATTTGGGTTTCAGGAACAGTTGGGTGGATGAATATGGCATTTGGAGACATTGTTTCTCTGTCAGGTGCAATCTAAATGAAAAGTGACACTTTGAGCCAGTAGGATACCATTTTGAGAAGAAAGGAGAATCAGAATTGACCTASTTTTCTCTTGTGAACACACTAAGGCTACTGGGGGTATCGTAAAAATAAAAATGCAATGCCTCTGTGTGGAAGTCGACAGGAAATKATTTTAGAGTGTACAAAATGGTGTGAAGAGATTGTTCCGCTGACAAAATACCAAAATCTCTCTTTGGTTAAACAAAAGAGGACAGGGACTGTGGATTTCACTGTAGGGATGAAAAAGCATATTCTACAGCAAATTCACTCACACATTCTACGGGTGTAAAATGCAAAATGGGCACAATAATAGACATGAACAGCATATCATTTTTTTTGTTACTTCTCATATTAACTGATCAGTCAGGATAACTAACTAGCATCCAATTACTCAGTTAACACAGAAAACAATCAAGTGCAGCGCTAGTTCATACAGGCAACCCTAGTATTGGCTTCAGCGATGCATCAGCTGACGTCACACCAACCATATTCTACAAACACTTCCTACCTTAATATGGCGGTCTTTTTAGCGGATCAGTTTTACTCACTCATTCTCTGCTGCCTCTACTGCTGTTGGTTACTCGATACTAAGGGGTTGCATTTTTTTTGCATCCAACACCACCCAAGACTCCACCTGTTGGTTCTGTGTTTCTTTCCTGCAGGGTGATTGGTACAATGTACCTTGCTCACTACCTGTGTCATGAGATGCTCATCACAGGGATATAACAGAGTCATTTGTGAAATGGTTTGAAGCCAATTACTTAGACCTGTATGCACTGAAAACCAAGGAGCTAGTGGTAGATTTTAGGAAAAATAAAGCTGTTTTTAATCCCACTTCTATTAATTGTGAAGAAATTGGCAGTGTTGACTCTTATAAGTACCTGGGTGTAATAGTGGACAACAAACTGAACTGGAAGGAGAATTATCAGTGTCTACAAAAACGGCCAATCCAGACTGTACTTCTTAAGTACTGTGAAAGGCCGTACCTATTCACTGACGAAAACCTGGGCGGGACAGCACAAAATGAGACGCAGAGACGTAACTTCAACAAAAAGAAGGAAATTGTATTGGGAGTTCTTCTTTCAACTCTCCCCGGGACCGTACAAACAAAGGCCAGGCTATCAAACAAAACCCCCCCAAAAACCTAACAGTTGGTACCACACGCCAATCCAACAGCTTGAGCCGAACCGGGCATCCTACTGGGCATCCTACTGTCCTTGAATTCACCATAGTCTCCGGCTCATAATCACTCTCCCCCCTCTGCCACTTCAGTCAGGTCCTTAGCGCCATCGATAATCAGTCAATTAGCCTCAGGTGAGCTCATCAGTAGTGGCTATACTGCGGCCCACCTCCAGGAGAGGGCGGGGGGGGATCGCGCCAGCCTGACATACTAGGTCTCGGCGAGAAAGTTTTCCGGGCTTGTGAACCACCTCGAATTTAAACGGCTGCAGTGCTAGGAACCACCTGGTTATCCGGCTATTGTTGTCCCGCTGTCCCGCCATCTACTTGAGGGGGTGTGGTTGGTGACCAGGCGGAAACTTCTCCCCAGGAGGTAGTACCTCAGATACCCTAGCGCCCATTTAATCGCCAGCGCCTCTCCCTCCAGAGTAGCATAGTTTCACTCCCTTGGGGACAGCTTACGGCTGATATACACAAGGGGGTGTTCCTCCTCCCCCTCCCCCTGCAACAACACGGCCCCTATCCCTGTGTCTGATGCGTCTGTGAATACAGTAAAAGGCATGTTAAAGTCTGGCATCCTCAAAACAGGGTTCATGAATAACACAGTCTTGAGTTCATTAAAAGCTTTTCCGGCCCTGTCGGTCCATACCACCCGCACTGGTTCTGATTTTCGGGTCAGGTCGGTCAGTGGCGCTGATATGGTGGAATAGTTTGGTATGAAGTGCCGATAGTATCCTGTCAGTCCCCGGAAGGCACGCACCACCTTCTTATTAGCGGGTCTGGGCCACTCCCGCAGCGCTTGTGTTTTCTCCTTCTGGGGTTAGATGAGGCCACTGCCGATAGTGTACAACAAGTATTCAGCTTCGTTTAAGCCTAGGTGGCACTTTTTAGGATTGTCCGTAAGCCCGGCCACCTCCAAGCTCGCCAACACAGCTCGTACCTTATTTAGGTGGATGTCCCAGTCCTCCGTGTGTATGAGGCGGTTGCGAAGCCTAATGGTGTCTAAGCAGGGTATCCATCAGTCATTGGAACGTTGCTGCCGCTCCATGTAGACCGAACGGCATCCGGACGTATTGGAAAAGCTCCTCCGGCGTGGCAAAGGCGGTCTTGTGACGATCCTCCGGGGCTAATGGAACTTTCCAATAGCCCTTCGTTAGGTCTAAGGTGGAAATGTACTTGGCTTTCCCTAACTGCTCTATGGGCTCGTCGACGCGTGGCATGGGGTAGGCATAGAATCGGGAGATAGCATTTAGGGCCCTGAAGTCCTTACAACACCGTGTTGACCCATCAGATTTTGGCACCAGCACGATTGGGCTAGACCAGGCACTTGTGAACGGCTCCACCACACCTAGTTGTACCATTTCTCCCACTGCGGCATGTGCCATCTTGCTCKTAGCTTCGGGGATTCTATACGGCCTTAAACATACTTTGGCCCTGGGGTCTGTCCTGATATGGTGCTGGATCAGGTTAGTGCTACCTGGAATGGGCGAGAAAACTCTCCTGCTTTGTCTGACCAACGCCGTTAAGTCCTGTTCCTGTTGTGCCGTTAACTTGGTTCCCATGGGGACTTCCACTGGCTTTGCCTCGTCCTTCCCCTTTCCCCCATATAATACCAGCGCCTCCCTCTCGTGTACAACTTCAACAGTTGACGTGGTAAATCTGCACGGCTCGGTGCCGCCCGGCCTCCGGGTAGGTCACCGGGGACACCTGATCTAACACCTCATAGGGACCCTGCCATTGTGCTAGGAGTTTGTGTTGCGGAGTTGGCACTAACAAGAGGACCTTGTCCCCTGTTTTGAAAGTGTGGTGTTGGGTTGTTCAGTTGTAGGACAGTGACTGCGCTGCCTGGGCTCGCCCCATGTGCTCGTTAACCACCGGCCATATAGCGGCCATCCTATCCCGCATCAGGACTACGTAATCAATGAACGAGCGGTAGGGACATGGTTGGTTCTCCCAGGCTCTTTTGCTAAATCCAAAATTCCTCTGCATGGTTGCCCGTACAACAACTTGAAGGGGGGAGAACCCGGTAGAGGCTTGAGGAACTTCGCGCAGGGCGAACATGAGGTGGGGCAACAGCATGTCCCAATTTTTCCCGTTCTTATCCACTACACGTCTTCTCATGCTCTTGATGGTTTTATTCAGCCTCTCGCACAGTCAGTCTCGTTCTAATCTGCTCTACACTGTATAGCTTACAAAGGTCTTTCATGAGCCGCGACATAAAGGGAGTGCCTTGATCTGTTAAWATAGTCGAGGGTAATCCTACTCGCGAAAACAACATGACCAGCTCCTTGGCTATGCCTTTCGTCGCCATGGTGCGTAATGGAATAGCCTCTAGATATTTGGTCGCGTAGTCCACTACTACGAGGATGTATTGGTGTCCTCGGGCTGACCATGGCAGCGGCCCCACTAGGTCCATGGCAATCCGTTCGAATGGCGTTTCTATAATGGGAAGAGCTATCAGGGGATTGCAAAAATGGGCCTTGGGGGCCGTACATTGACACCTGTCACATGACCTGCAATATTTGTCTACATCTCTGGTCACCCCCGGCCAGTAGAACCGGGTGAGTACCCTCTCAGCCGTTTTCTCCCATCCTAAATGTGCGCCCAAGACATGGGAGTGGGCAAAGTGCAGCACAGTGTCTTGACATGACTTTGGTACTACCAATAGTTCAAACTCCCCCTCCCTCCTCCTACATACCCAATATAATAGGCATACATATCGCAAAATATGGGAAACGTAACTCACCCTCATCCTGTAGCCTCTTCCCATCAATAACTGCCACTTTGACCATAAGCCTTAGCACCTCCGGATCTCGCTGTTGGGCCGTGCCAAACTGACCCATAAGGTCTTCGGAAAGGGACACTGCTGTAGCCATCAGACGGGGTGGGGGGCGATCTATGTCGCCGTCGTTGGTCTTCGTGTCAAACCACGGCCAGGACTCCTCTGGTGTGGACTCAGCGAAGATCTGTCGAAGCCGTTCTCTTTCCTCCTGCCTTCCTATCCTCGTCTGCCTGGCTGGATCCCTCTTCGCCTTGGCTCTCGATTCCCTGGCACATCTCTTCGAAGACCCCCCACAGCAGTCYTGTGGATTCCTCCTCCAGCTTCTCCTGTTCCCCTAGTAGACCGTCTAGTCTTCTTTCCCCAGAGTTTATGGCGGGCAACCAGGTTATGTGCCAGGTCCATGCGGTGCTGTGAGCTCCTCTTCTCTTGTCGGCCCCTCTKATGCTTCTCCGCATTGGCCCACACCAGTGGAAGAGTGGGCAGTCACGACCGAGGAGGACGGGAACTGACAAGTTCGATGACAGGCTCATAACCATAGTGACCTTTCCCACAGGTGTGGTCATCTTTACTCGGGCCCGGGGGTACTCCTGGACGTCGCCGTGTATGCATGATACCTTCACTTCCCCTTCAAGCACTGTCCAGTCGTCCTGTATATCCCTTTGACTGAGGGAGACCATGCTGCCGGAGTCCAGGAAATGTTTCAGTTCCGCCTATTTTCACCGGAATGTGCCGGGCTGGGGCCGTCTCTGCCTGCCAGCAGGGCGCTTGACGAGGAATGTCCCTTGCCTGAGTGGAACCGGGGCTCGGGTTAGGGGACTCGGTGGGCATGGGCTCATCCGTTTTCGGGCAGTGTTGTGAGATGTGTCCTAGGGTTTGACATTTAAAACACCAGACCGTGCGGGGAACAGGTTCATGTCTCGTTCTCTCCCTCTCTGGTGGCAGCTTCTCTCTCTTCCTCGCCACTCGTAGTAGGGCTTCTTGTGCCGGCTTCCCACGCCTACCGGCCTCTACAAGGGACTCTGTAGCCCTACAGGTCTCAATAGCCTTGACTAGGGCATCCATTGTCTGGGGGTTGCTCTGGCTTACTGTTCTTAGTAAGGTCGGCGGCAGCTCTCTCAAGCACTTMTCGACCTCGAGTGTCTCCAGTAGTTCCGCTACGGACCGGGCAGACCCCAGCCAGCCTTTCACTATGCGGACTAACTGGAACGCTTGTCCTCTAGGTGATTCGTCATCCCTATAGGTCCATCCGTGGAACCTCTGGGCTCTCACGCGAGGGTTCTCTCACGAGGGTTCAGGTTATACCGAGCCCTCACTAACCTGTATTTTGTAGTGTCTTTATGTATAGTGTAGCACACAAGAATGCTCCTTCCATTATTGAGGTCAAGATGAGTATGTCATGTATAGATTTGCACAGACAACATGCTGATATTCATACAGTTGTGAGAACTATAGGCTCAGCATGATCAACATAGTCTAGAATCACTGCAAGAAGTCACTGTACATACACACCATATTTAGTGAACCCCCACCCTTAAAAGTCTTTGTTTTCTTCTTCTAAATAAAATACATCTGATAGTAAGGGACAAACTGTATACCCTCACAGGTTATGTATTGGCTTGATTTGGTGATGCAATAAGATTCAAATATAGATCCCTTAGACGCCTATTAGAGTCCACAATGTGTACGTGTACGCACAGCAGTGGTCTAGAATAGCGGACCATTGGCTTTCATATTTTTCAAATTCTCAGCGTGGCTCAAGCAATTTCTCCAACTGTCAACACATTCAAATCAGTAGACACATCGGTTGGGAATTTTGGGGAGGTGCGTGGTCGGGATGTGCGTAACCAGCAGACCGTGGTCTCAGAGCAGCGTAGCTATGTCACAATGGGACGCCAGAATATAGTGTCTAGGCGTCCGTGGACACTGAATAAAAACGGAGAGATAAAAACGGAGAGTTGAAATAAAATGTTTTGAAGTTCTTACTGTCTTGTGTTCACTGACCCTACGAATTGGTCTTTGGAGAATGCATTGTCATGAAAACACAGATGTACGTATTCAGTGTGATCGCTCCACTTCCAATTCCCCAAGGCTTTCCTCTCAGTGCAACATGAAAGCACTGTTTAAAAAACATCAGCATGTTTCAGGTCCAATTGATGCCCCCAAAAAACTGTTGCTTTGTAGAGATCATGTGCATTCAACCATATTTCCAGAACCCAAACTCACAACAAAAAGTATTCCGTTTGTGTGAAGATTTTAAAATAATTAAATACTTTCGTGCGTGAAAACACATAGCCTAATAAAATGAGCTATTGCACAATGTAATAAAGGAAATACCACATCATGGAGGGCTATAAAGTAATGACTCAGACTTGTTTGGCCCCAAGCCTATATTCAATACAGAAAAATGCATTTATGTTTGAGTAAGAGCTAGCGTTGATTCATTATCTCATACGGTGTTTCAATGACCAAACTCTCCTCAGCTCGTTCAGAGATGGGCTATGTTATACTGAACAAAAATATAATTGCAACATGTAAAGTGTTGGTCCCATGTTTCATGAGTTGAATTAAAATATSCCAGAAATGTTCCATACACAAAAAGCTTACTCTCTCAAATGGTGTACATACATTTGTTTACATCCCTGTAAGTGAGCATTTCTCCTTTACCAAGATAATCCATCCATGTGACAGGTTGGGCATATCAAGAAGCTGATTAAACAGCATGGTCATTACACAGGTGCACCTTGTGCTGGGGGCAATAAAAGGCCACTCTAAAATGTGGAGTTGTGTCACACAACACAATGCCACATACGTCTCACGTTTTGAGGGAGTGTGCAATTGGCATGCTGACTGCAAGAATGTCCACTCGAGCTGTTGCCAGAGAATAGAATGTTAATTTCTCCACCAAAAGCCACCTCCGTCGTTTTATAGAATTTGGCAGTACGTCCAGCATGATAATGTTTCCGCATTGTAATGCACGGCCCCATCTGTACACAATTCCTGGAAGCTGAACATTTCCCAGTTCTTCCATGGCCTGCATACTCACCAGACATGTCACCCATTGAGCTGTTTGGGATGCTCTGGATTGACTTGTATGACTGCGTGTTCCAGTTAATGCCAATATCCAGCAACTTTGCACAGCCATTGAATAAGAATGGGACAACAATCCACAGGTCACAGCCTGATCAACTCTATGCGAAGGAGATGTGTCGTGCTGCATGAGGCAAATGTTGGTCACACCAGATACCATTTTTTTCTGATCCACACCCCTACTTTTTATTGTTAAGGTATCTGCATATTTGTATTCACAGTCATGTGAAATCCATAGATTAGGGCCTAATGCATTTATTTCAAATGACTGATTTCCTTATGAACTCTTAACTCAGTAAAATCTTTGAAATTGCTGCATTTATATTTTTGTTCAGTGTAGTTCCGTAAGGGCAGACAAAGTCAAATGCTCTGTAAGATATCCAGTGACATCAACACAATTAGTTTTAGTCTTGAGAAATAGAAATGTTCTCGGTCCTTGTCATTCTGGGATGTTTGTATTTGTGAAATCAATGGCAAAGAGATTACATTTCAGCAGAATTACTTGGAGCATTTCAGGGAAGGTGTTGGGAATCTCACTGCATGTGATTAGCTATTTGAAACTCAAAGTAAAGCAAACAACACCACAATAGGCACACTGTGAACCACACAGTCAATATACAAAGCCCCAATTTAAAGTCTTCCAAAAACAACTTCACACCAGAGCCCCCGGTACTTTTGTATACTTTTTAGACAGTAGTTATAAAAGTAGCACTCATGAGCCAAAAGTGTTRCCTGTAAATTGCATACAGTCACATACAGTACCAGTCAAAAGTTTGGACAAACCTACTCATTCAAGGGTTTTTCTTTACATTGTAGAATAATAGTGAAGACATCAAAACTATGAAATAACACATATGGAATCAAGTATTAACAAAAAAAAGTGTTAAACATAAACAAAACATATTTGAGATTTTAGATTCCTTTGCCTTGATGACAGCTTTGCACACTCTTGGCATTTTCTCAACCAGCTTCACCTGGAATGCTTTTCCAACAGTCTTGAAGGTGTTACCACATATGTGACCCGTTTCAGGAAACTAGGCGTATGTCACGGGTCACTACTTCACAGGAGATCCGTTTGAACGGAAACTTTAAAAAAAATCGAAATTCGTTTTTTGGTCAGAAATTCCTTCTCCAACATGTGAACTTTCATGTGCCTTAACAACAAARGTGTATGCCATCTGTAAATACAAATAAAATTGTAAAATTAAGAGCCTAGTTGGTTAAGCCACAGAATAGGTGAGCAACCTTCCCGCTAGCCATGATTGGCTGAGATAATGAGTGGGCTGGACATGCCAAGATATAAGTTTGGATTGGTCTGTCATATAGCACGCTTCTGTCTATTTGAGTTGGTCAGTGTTGCGTAGTATAACTTAAAAGGCTCCACTATGCAAGTATCCATTTCAATAGAATGTCACTGCAACAACTGTTTCAGAGCACTCTCATCTTAGTGTGCACAGAATCACTGATGAATTTACGAATGCTCAACACCGTAATTAAATTGTTGCCAGAAGCACAGTTACAGTCACCAACGCTCTGGATAACATGAAAACAGCCTAACCAGCTCTGCTAGGGTGAGTAAAAAGGTCAAAGTTTGGGTGGGGGCTAAAGCTTAAAATGTTTTCATTGCAAGTTAAAACTTACTGTTAGCTAGCTAGCTGATGTTAGATGGCTGGCTCGCTTGCTAACATTACATTTATGATCTGTGTGTAGTAATGTTATCTCAGAATGCCATTTCGCATTACTAGTTATAGCCTAATGTTAGCTAACTAGCTAACATTGAACCTATTTGGTTAACTTTAGCTAGCTATGCCTGAGCTATGTTGATGATGTAAATTGAGAAGAGCATGGGGCCTAGGATTGAGCCTTGGGGTACACCCTTGGTGACAGGCAGTGGCTGAAACAGCAGATGTTCTGACTTTATACACTCCACTCTTTGAGAGAGGTAGTTAGTAAACCAGGCCAAAGACCCCTCAGACACCAATACTCCTTTGCAGGCCCACAAGAATGGAATGGTCTACCATATCAAAAGCTTTGGCCAAGTCAATAAAAATAGCAGCACAACATTGATTAGAGTCAAGGGCAATGGTAATATCATTGAGTACCTTCAAGATTGCAGGGACACATCCATAACCTGAACGGAATCCAGATTACATACCAGAGAGAATACTATAGACAACAAGAAAGCCAGTCAGTTGATTATTGACCAGATTTTCCAACACTTGATAAACAGGGCAAAATAGAAATAGGCCTATAACAGTTAGCTTGATCTCCCCCTTTAAATAGAGGACTAACCGTGGCTGCCTTCCAAGAAATGGGAACCTCCCCAGAGAGGAGAGATAGGCTTGGCGATTATAGGAGCAGCAACCTTAAAGAAGAAAGGGTCTAACCAGGGGTGTCAAACATACGGCCCGCGGGCCGGAACCGGCCCCCAAGGAGGTTCGATCAGGCCGCAGGATAATTTGAAAGTGAAAAATGCATAAAAGACATGGAATTAATATTTTTAATTCGTGCAATTCATGGATTTCCGCTAGGGGCGCACTCTTCCCTCAGAGTAGAAGACAAGCCGCATCACTGAGACAGCGAAACAGCAGACGGTATCAATGCGCCATCTGCTGCTTGTTACGACGTTGTTAATACCTTGGTCTCTACCTCTCCGCTACACCCTCATTAGCCAAAATGTCGTTATCCAACGGAGAAAAGTAGATAAGGAGTGTAGAATTTTCAAAGAAAAATGGACCACGTCCTATTTATTTACAGAGATGCACGGAAAACTTCGTGCTTGGTGTGTTTTGCAACAGTTTCGGTATTGAAGGAATATAATATTCGACGCCACTACGAGACTCTCACAGCGAAAAATATGACGGCTTGCAAGGACAACTGAGAAGAGATAAGATTAACGAATTGCTGGCGGGTCTGAGGAAACAGCAGTCAACTTTCATCCAGAGCCGAGAAGTCAGCTGAAGCAGCGGTAAAGCCAGCTATATTTTCCTATGTTCTTGTGCTTCTTTACACCAAAACAAAGGAAAGACATGATATTTTGGTTATTTATAGCAGAGTATGGTATAATTTTAATGGTCCGGCCCACTTGACATCTCCTAGGCGTATGTGGCCCACGATGCGAAATGAGTTTGACACCCTGGTCTAAACCATCTGACCCAGATTGTTTTTTGGGGTCAGGTTTAAGCTCCTTTAGCACCTCGGACTCAGTGACCGCCTGCAGGGAGAAACTTGGTAGCTGGGCAGGGGGAAAAGAGGGAGGAGCATCGGGGCTAGTCGCATTAGAAGTGGTGGGAGATGAGGAAATGTTGGACAGGCAAGGAAGCATGGCTGTTAACCTTTCACGAGTCACAAACCCGGATCCGGGATCCCCCCATCAAAAAAGCTGACTAGCATAGCCTAGCCTAAAGCGACAGGGATATCATATAATCAAATGTTCATGAAATCACAAGTCCAAGACACCAAATGAAAGATACAGATCTTGTGAATCCAGCCATCATTTCCGATTTTTTAAATGTTTTACAGGGAAGACAAAATATGTTTTTCTATTAGCTAACCACATAGGCAAAAGACAAACTTTTTTTTGTCCACCATTTTTTTACTCCATCAGTAGCTATCACTAATTCGACTAAATAAAGATATATATAGCCACTAACCAAGAAACAACTTCATAAGATGACAGTCTGATAACATATTTATGGTATAGCATATGTTTTTTTAGAAAAATTTGCATATTTCAGGTATAAATCACAGTTCTCATTGCAGCTGCAATCAGAAATAGCGTTGGAAGCAGCCGGAATAATTACAGAGACCGACGTCAATTACAAAAATACTCATCCTAACTTTCTGAAAAAACAGCATACAGCAAATGACCCCAACATCTTGTGAATCAAGCCATCATTTCTGATTTTTAAAATGTTTTACAGGGAAGACACAATATGTAAATCTATTAGCTAACCACGTTAGCAAAAGACACTACTTTTTTTTACTCCATCATAAATCACAGTTCTACATTGCAGCCACTATCACAAAACCTCACCAAAGCGACTAGAATAACTACAGAGAGCAACGTGTATTACCTAATTACTCATCTTAAAACATTTCTGAAAAATACACAGCGTACAGCAATTGAAAAAACAGATCTTGTGCATCAGACAATATTTCAAATTTTCTAAGTGTTTAACAGCGAAAACACAATATATCGTTATATTGCATACCACATGAGCTAACATCACCCCAGCATTGAATCAATGCAAAAGGGGCGATCACACGTTAATGCCACCAAAATATATAAATTTTTTCACTAACCTTCTCAGAATTCTTCAGATGACAGTCCTGTAACATCATATTACACAATGCATATAGAGTTTGTTCGAAAATGTGCATATTTAGCCACAAAAATCGTGGTTATACAATGAGAAAAGTAGCTAAACTGGGCAGAAAATGTCGGGCGCCATCTTGGAGAGTGACTTAGTCTAATCATTAAATAATCATAAACTTGACTAAAAAATACAGCGTGGACAGCATTTGAAAGACAAATTAGTTCTTAATGCAATCGCTGAATTACATTTTTAAAATTAACCTTACTGCGCAATACAAGTTGCGCCAAAGCAAAGCTACCCCCAAAAAAATGGCAGCTTATGCGTTTAACATTTTTCAACAGAACAACGATTTATCAGCATAAATAGTTCTTTCTATTAGCTGAGCTTCCATCAGAATCTTGGGCAATGTGTCCTTTCTCCGGTCTAATCGTCTTTTGGTCGAAAGATGTCCTCTTGTCCTGTCGAAATGGCCACTAACGTTCGGCATGTACAGGAAAAGTGTCCAACTCTTGAAAGTGCGTCACAAAGAAATGCCAGAAAATCGCAATAAACTGATATAAACTGAAATAATTCGGTTCAAAATAACAAGATTATGTCTTTAAAGCTTATATCGAATAAAAACATGACCGGAATTATCTAAGGAGCTAAAACCAGAGCTTCCACAACGATACGCAAAGCTCCTCTTTGCGCCCGAGCGAAGATCCAAAAGAATGGTCACCGTGATTCCAATCAATTTATAACCTTTGGGAACTACTCAGAGACTCCATTTCAAGTCTCCCTATTCGCTGACACCCAGGGGAAGGCGTATGCAGTGCATCTCAACCAATAGAGGACAGGCAAATTAATACACAGGTCTCAGAACAGCCAGTACAATTCTGAATTCTGACATACACATAGGAAAATTGCTCTAAGTCGAGTTCTGTTTCACCCACAGACATAATTCAAACGGTTTTAGAAACTATAGAGTGTTTTCTATCCAATAGTAATAATAATATGCATATTGTACGAGCAAGAATTGAGTACGAGGCAGTTTAATTTGGAGACGAATTTGGACTATGTCGAAATGGCACCCCCCTAGTGGCAAGAAGTTAAATAGGAATCCTGACTTAATAAAGTGGTGATTAAAGAGCTCAGCCATGTGCTTCTTGTCAGTAACAACCACATCATCAACTTTAAGGGACATGGCAAACTGAGGAGGAGAGTTTATTCTCCAGGTCTTTAACCGTTACCAGAACATCCTTGGGGTTAGACCCACAGAGAGAGAACTGCTCATTAAAAAGTAACTAACTTTGGCCTTCCGAGTGCACTTATTTCTCATTTACCTGAACGAGAGCCAGGCAGCCTGAATATGCGTGTGCCGAGCCTGGCGCCAAATTTCAATTCTTGAGGTGGAGTAACTCTGCAAGATCACGGTCGAACCAGGGGCTGAACCTGTTTATAATTGTCATTATCTTTATGGGGGCTTGTTTGTTAACAATATCACTGAAGATATCAAAAAAGATGGTCCAAGCTTCTTCGACAGAGGGGATCAAGCTGATTCTATACCAATTTACAGAGGCCAGGTCATGAAGGAAGGCTTGCTCATTCAAGTGTTTTAGCAAGCATCTATGACAAATCAGGACCGGACATTTCACTGAGCAGCCATTACGAACACAGGCTGTAAAACAGTGATCACTAAGGTCATTACAGAAAACACCAGACTGGTACCTATCAGGATTATTTGTGAGGATAACATCGAGGAGAGTAGCTTTTTCTGGGTTTTTGGAGTCATACCTTGTGGGATTGTTAACAATCTGAGGAAGATTTAGAGAGTCCCATTGCTTTAGGACTTGGTCTGGTGGTGTAAGCATGTCCCAGTTTAGGTCACCTAGCAGGACAAATTCAGACTTAGTGTAATGGGCCAGGAGAGAGCTTAGGGCAGGTAGGGTACAAGCCGATAACACCCCGCAACAGTAAACAAAGAGCTATTTCAAAGTTTAATGCTTAAAAACAGCAAATCAAATTGTTTGGGGACAGACTTGGTGGAGACAACCGAGCACTGAAGGTGATCCTTGGTAAAGATTGCCACTCCCCCACCTTTGYAAGGTCTGTCTTGCAGAAAAAGGTTATAGCCAGAAAGGTTGACATCAGTATTCAAAACACTCTTTCTTAACCACGTCTCAGTAATGACCAACACATCTGGATTGGAGCTGTGAACCCACACTTTCAATTGATCTATTTTAGGTAGTAAGCTTTTAGTGTTAAATTGCAGAAAACCCAGGCTTTTACGAGAGCAGAAATCAGTGAAACAGATATCAGAGCAGAAGTCAGAATTGGGGCTAGCAACAGTAGATGGGCCAGGGTGTACATGCACATTTACAGATATCATCAACAGTAATTACAATCAAGGCACAACATAGGACAGTGAGAGCTCTGCAGTGTTGATTTATGACATTTGAGTGTGCATTAGATGGC
The DNA here is from genome assembly GCF_002910315.2 of Salvelinus sp. IW2-2015. NCBI lineage: Eukaryota > Metazoa > Chordata > Actinopteri > Salmoniformes > Salmonidae > Salvelinus > Salvelinus sp. IW2-2015. Next base: position 12,278,462 of record NC_036859.1, on the reverse strand, counting down.
AACAGGATCCTATTATACAGCAATTTCATCAGGTAACATGAATACAAAGCCGGCGAGAGGTGGTTAGAATAGGATGGGGGGCCAAAAGTCTGTGTAACCAACAGAGAGTCAGAGTCCCGAGTGTGGGAACCAACGTAGTCTGTCCCATGGTATGGTAAACAAGAAAGTTCATAGTCAACAAAGCATGCAGGAGTCATGAGGCAAATAGCAAAATGCACAAGGAAAGAAAATGACTTGGGGTTAGCCACTAAGTTCAGAGTCACTCGCCCCAACAGTGCCTGTGTGCTGGAGGCGAGTGAAAGCTTGGTAGAGAGGGGTGTGGTGTGGTGGGGGTACCTGTACCAGACAGGGGGAGACAAGCCAGGGCAGAAGGTGAACAGATCGCCAGGTGGAATCCAAGCAGCAGTGCAGCAGTCAGCGGGGGTAACTGTCACACCCACTTGGGAGAAGCTTTATTTCTGGAGGCAGGCCATGAACAGCAGGAGGGTGCTTCAAGGCCTCTGGATTTTGGAGSGGTAGCCTGTGAGATTCCTGCCATGTGTTGGGATCAAAGACTTTGACACCTTTCACTTCACGCCTCAGTGCTAATTGAAGTTGTATCTGGTCTGTCCAAAATGTAGGTTGTTGGTTTGGAGTTGATTTGGAGGGTAGCATCCTGTATATTTCCCTGCCGAAAAATCCAAATTMATCTAACTCCAAAACTATCTTCTTGTAAAAAACGTGCCCAAAGTAAACGTTCCSAAAGTAACTGCCTGTAGCTCAGGCCCTGAAGCCATGATATGCATATAATTGGTACCATTGGAAAGAAAACACTTTGAAGTTTGTAGAAATGTTAAAATAATGTAGGAGAATATAACACAATAGATATGGTAGGAGAAAATCCAAAGACAACCAACAATAATTTTTMGGGGAGAGAGACCATCCTCTTAGAAAGGCAAGAGAAAGGTCATATTGCATCCAGGGAGCTKATTTTCAATTCAGGGCTTCCACATGGTGTCAGCAGTCCATGTTCAAGGTTTCAGGCTTGTAACTTCATAAACGAATAAGAAATATCCGTTTTAGCAGAAGGACACAGTCTTGGAAATTCGTGTTTGCGCGCCATGAAGACATTACGCACCAGCTAAAATCAGTTTTCTGTTGAACATACTTCTTTCCGTAAGAAATATTATAGTATCTGAGGAGTAAATAGAAACGTATTTTGACTTGTTGAAACAAAGTTTAGGGGTAGATTGTCGGATTCCTTTCTCTGCATGTTGAACGAGTAGATTACTGAAATCGATGGCGCCAACTAAATTGACTTTTTGGGATAAAGAAGGATTTTATCGAATGAAATGACACTATATGTTATAGCTGGGACCCTTTGGATGACAAACCAGAGGAACATTTTCAAAAAGTCAGTGAATATTTCATCCTTATTTGTGAATGTATGAAACCTGTGCTGGTGGAAAAATATTTTGATGTGGGGCGCCGTCCTCAAACAATCGCATGGCATGTTTTTGCTGTAAAAGCTACTGTAAATCGAACAGTGCGGTTAGATGAACAAGAATTCAAGCTTTCAGACGATATAAGACACATGTACATAAATGTTTAAAATCCATAATATTTATGATTATCTATTTGAATTGCACGCCCTCCAGTTTCACCGGAYGTTTTCCCGCTAGCGGGACACCTATCCCTATGTAACGTCTGTCATATTCCTCCTCCTCGGATGAGGAGAAGGAGTAGGGATCGGACCAAAACGCAGCGTTGTATGCAGACATAATGAATTTATTTAAACAAGACGAAAACACGAAGAACACTTGAATAGATTACAAAACAACGTAGACAGACCTGAACATGTGAACTTACATAAACACGAAGAACGCACGAACAGGAACAGACTAACCAAACGAACGAAAACGAAACAGTCCCGTGTGGTGCGACAGACACAGGAACAATCACCCACAAACAAACAGTGTGAACAACCTACCTTAATATGGTTCTCAGAGGAAACATAAAACACCTGTCCCTGATTGAGAACCATATCAGGCCAATAGACAATGAACCTAAACATAGAAACACATAACATAGAATGCCCACCCCAACTCACGCCCTGACCAACTAAACACATACAAAAACAAGGAAAACAGGTCAGGAACGTGACACCCTAAGAAGTTTTTAAGTATGCCTTGCATTCTAAATAAATCACTGACAGTGTCACCATCAAAGCACCCCCAAATGAACACACCTCCTCCTTTATGCTTCACAGTGGGAACCTACTCTGCGTGTCTTCGGTGATGATGGACTGTTGTTTCTCTTTGCATATTTGACTGTTCTTGCCATAACATAGACTTGATCTTTTACCAAATAGGGCTATCTTCTGTACACCCCCCTACCTTGTCACAACACAACTGATTGGCTCAAACGCATTAAGGAAGGAAGGAAATTCCACAAATGAACTAGGCACACCTGTTAATTGAAATGCATTCCAGGTGACTACCTCATGAAGCTGGTTGAGAGAATGCCAAGAGTGTGCAAAGCTGTCATCAAGGCAAAGGGTGGCTACTTTGAAGAATCTCAAATATTAAATATATTTTGATTTGTTTAACACTTTTATAACATGTTTCCAGATGTATTATTTCATAGTTTTGATGTCTTCACTATTTATCTGCAATGTAGAATATAGTAAAAATAAACAAAAACCCTTGAATGAGTAGGTGTCTCCAAACTTTTGACTGGTACTGTATGTGCAGATATGTTCACCACGTCATTGCTCTCGCTCTCTGGTGTGTCCACTGAACCGTTGGGCCCTGCAACCTAATTGGATAACGCTGGCAGGCCTCTTGCTAGGTGTCACTCAAATGCAAGGGGCTGAAGCTCATTGGTTAGAATTTAAATTCTTAGGGGCTGGCCCACGTGGGGGGGGAAATGGAGGGGAAATGGAGCGACAGAGCTTCAAGATAAGCCACTTTCAAACTAGGGATGTTGTGGCTAATTGAGGTAATACAGWAATTCCGCTCATAAATGATGCATATATGAACTACACATTGACACATCCAGCCCAAAGCGAGAGGTTTAAAAAAACATAATTGCTTAGTCACGAAAGTACTGGAGCATATCTTTACAAAATTCCTGCCTTGTGATGGCCACTAAAAAATGGACAAACCTTGAGAGCCTGGAGAAGTGTTGGGCAAAACTAAGCTGTTTCACAACTGTGTCTTATAAGCTTCCCATTCCCCTTCATGTTCCCAAAGCACATTAAGAAAGACGATTACACTTGGGCAAGGATTCAAATATCCTCATGTGTGTTGTCTAAAGCTCCCACCTCGGGCTTCAAACAAACACAGGGCCAGGGTTGACCACAGCTGAGATTATGTCCGTATCTGGGACAAACTTTTTAGGAGGTTTACCAGGCCTCAAGCACCATGGGTGACCATTCAAAAGCTGAGATGTTCCAAGTCATCAGTAGTTCCAATAGAAACAGCCTCTACCATAATTGTCAAAATTCTACTCTATTCTTTGTCTTACACCCACAGTACATGTTCCGTTGCTAGGCTTCTGTTCCATCTATTCTATCAACGAATTCACTTGAGAAATAACTGCTTGCCTTTTCCTCCTTTGTAAATAATTCACACATTATTTGTGTAGCGTCTCTGTCGGAATACTTTCATTTAGCCATTCCACCGAGAGCAATTTAAATATGGTGGATTATTTTATTATGAACAAGCTGTTATTGACCTGAATAAATCATGGCCTCAAAGTATCACCAGAATCCATTGAAGCCTCACAGTTGGAGAGCAGCATTCTCAGAGAAGCCTCCATACTTTCACATGAAACTAAGACAAAGTCAAAGATGTGGAAATCTGGAAGATGAAAATGTAATGTATGTTATCTAAGCGGTCTTGACCAGCACTATTGTTTAATCATTTATTTAATTCAATTAATCAGATTGAAATTACCTTTGGGAAAAATGCAGAAATATTTGATCAAATCCTCAAAGACAAATTCTATACTTGGACAAGGTCATTTAATCGTCTTGAATGTACTGTACTGTCGAGCTTATTAAGATAAACCCTGTCATATTTTCTTTTTAAACTAGCAGATCAATTTGAAGAATATGGGTGGCACATGTCCCTTTAAACAATGATTATGTTGGGATTTCTTAATTCAGTCACTGAGTAGATTTAGAAGGGAAAATTATTGATACCAACTGTTTCTGACAACACTGAGGGCCCTGTCCAAAAACAACCCCTACCCTATCAGGGGGCAAGGTGGAGCTATTACCATATTGCTTGAACCTATATCAAATCCTTTCAGATCTTTGTGTGTCCAGGCGCTAGAGATCATTTGTCTGTTAACCCAAAGAAATCAATAGCTGATTTGAGACAACCTCTAATTCAAGGAAACAAGCCGACATACACATATTTTTTGTTTTCAGATACCAATAGGCTACATGATCAAGATTATAACAATGTCATCCTAAAACTACAATCATGTAGTGTGAGGGTTCTTTCAATGGTGGATGGGTGACTTTCTATGTGGATACAAACTGGATGGAGACCAATTATTATTTTGTAGATGTAATCGTCAACTGACCACTGATACGGCCATACATGAGCAGCCCTACTTCCTGTTCTCTTCCAACATTAACAAACATCTGACCAATCAGAATAGAGCAAAGTAGTTGCTCGGTAGATCATCAACTATCATTTCAAACAACTGATTCACCATATTTTAGAACTAATAACAGTGGCTTAGAAAACAACTCATAAAATAATCCTATATTTCTTACCCCCTCCCTAAAAATACTGCTCCAGTACTGCTGGTTGGGGGTGTAGACATCCGGCCTACTGAGGGGTCAGGTTGGTCAATATCCAATGGCCAGAGCCGGGCAGATGGGTCCTGGCGAGGGGCCTTGTGAGGCACAGGCGGCTCCAGGGGCGGCTCATGTAAGTAGCGTTCCCGTGTCTCACAGGGCCTTGAGGGCTTGAAGGGTAAGGAACCTGATAAGGCTGTCCGGGTTGGAGGTCAAGGAAGTGTTCCACAGGCTCATTCATTCCATGTCAGGGTACAGGTGATGTGTACAGCCTTAAAAGGTTGTAGTGGATCACTTAGATTGGGCCAGTATGTACCTGATCCTGTATTTTACACCAGGTTCCTCTTCTGTAGATCCAAGGCACTCCATTACCTCAAAGGAACCCCTCCAGTGTGGTGAAAGCTTCAGACGTGCTGCCGTAGGGTTGTTAAGCCACACAAGATCTCCTGGGTTGTAGGGAATGTGCCTGACATTGATGTCATAGTTGCATTTTTGTTGAAAGTGAGAATGCTCAAGGACTGTAACTTTCTGCCTTCAACTTGATTTTGTAATTCTTGCCTTTAGTTTGTTGACACACACTAGGCACGCTGTGTGATGGCATTGCACCGCCTGTGCAAATACGATGTTTGATTATGCCTGTTTGACCCTGGTCTTCTGAACTCTGCTGAAGACGTCTGTGTACTTGTGAGAAGCAATTTCGGGGACTACGCTTGAGCGAAAGACAGGTTAGTCACATCTATCTTCACAGGAGGTGCAGCAACATCCAGGGAAGGTGATGTGGTACAGTATGTCTTCCACAACTGAGGTTTCAAGAGATGCTGTTTGAAACTGCATGAAGGTGTTGAAACTGCCCCAGGTGTTGGCCAGTATGTAGCTCAATGTCGTCCTCCGTTGAGTTCACCACACGCACCTCAGTCCTGCCATTTTGAACTTTGCTTAGTGTGTGGGCCACAACACCATCACAGTTTGTATTGGGCATGAGGACACCAACATAGTCCGTTGGCACAGGAGATGCAGCCATATATAGCTGTGATGATGTTCTTACTACTAGCAGGAATCCGGATTGAAGTCAGCACTGAGACATTGCAGCAAGCAGCAACATAATGTCCTTTTGGGAGTAGAGGGAGCTCCATGTTCCACAAGAACAGCCGTCCATAAAAATAAAAAAAAGAATTTAAACTAGGCAAGTCATTTAAGAACAAATTCTTATTTACAATGACGGCCTTCCCCGGACGATGCTAGGCCAGGCCAATTGTGCGCCGCCCTATGGGACTCCCATTCACAGCCAGATGTGATGCAGCCTAGATTCGAACCAGGGAATGCAATGATGCCTCTTGCACTGAGATGCAGTGCCGTAGACCGCTGCGCCCGGGAGCCCCGAGTGGTGAAGTCATTGCCGATATTCAGTAGGGCATGGTGCTGTCGCAGTAAATTTCAGCCCAGTATCACTGGATGGTGGCCCCCTGTGACAACTTAAAACTCATACTGGAGTAGTTCTTTCCCAAAGRGAATGACTACTGACAAAGTCCTAAGAATGTCCAAACATTTTCCATTGACAGAGCGAGCGAGCACAAAGGATGTCTCCATGGGGAACTTTTTCAGAGCTGGATGTAAAGTTCTGCAATCCTCACTGATGATGGAAATGGTCGATCCTGTGTCAAGAAGTGCAGACACTTCAATTCCCTCAAGGATGCCAATAATGTTAGCCGAAACACCTTCTGTGGAAGCCATCTTGTCACTTAACATTTTTTATTGCGGGGTGTCAACAGGGAGCTCTGGTGCACTAGCTGAAGTTTGCTCCTTAAAGACAGCGAGTCTTTAAGAAACTGCAAAGTGAAATGACAACATTGAACAGTGAAACATCATATTTGCATATCGAAGATCTAATAATGAAAAAAATTGCTGTTTTGAATTTGGTCAATTTGTGTGGAAGAGGTGGGAAAACGATTGTTATCCATCAATAATGATAAGCCACCAGGTGTATATACAACCTAGATGAGAAACTATTGAGAGTGGTAGCAGATTGTATTGGAACCCCTATTTGCCATGTCTTTAACCAAAGCCTAAAGGAGTGTCCCCACAGGCGTGGATGGAAGCTAAAGTAATTCCACTACCTAAAAACACCCTGAAGCACCCTTTGCCGACTCTAACAGCCACCCAATCTGTTTTCTGCCTGTTCTTAGTAAACCGATGGAGAAAATTGTGTTTAAACAAATACAATGCTATTTTTCAAAGAACACGTTAACTGTTGATTTTCAGCATGCATATAGGAAGGACACTCAACTTGTAATGCACTGCCTCAGATGACTGATGATTGGCTAAAATAAATGGAAAACATGATGATAGTTAGAGCTGTATTGTTAGATTTCAGTGCAGACTGATGTTATTGTTCATGATTTGTTATTGAAAAAAACTCGTTATGGCTTTAAATCACCTGCCATCACATGGTATTCTTCAAAGGAAGCTTCTCTCACATCAGATATGTACAGTGCGGTATCTCTTAGGCCAGTTGCCTTGGGCCGTTACTCGTCTCTATTTTTACAAATAATTTGCTACTTGTGTTACAAGAAGCTAAAATGACTATGTATGCTGATGATTGCACACTCTACACATCATCACTTACAGTCAGTGCACTCGCTGAGTTACAGTCAGTGTCAGAATGGGTCTTACAATAAACTGGCCTTAAATTCATCTAAAAACCAAAAGCATTGTATTTGGTTCAAAGCATTCTCTTAGACCTAAACCTCAACTGGAGTTGAGCATAAAGGGTGTGACCATAGAACAAATTGAAGAAGCTGAACTCCTAGGAGTAACATTGAATGGTTCGTTATCATGGTCAAGTCATATTTACAAAGTTGTTGAGAAGCTGGGGAAGCTGGGGAGAGGTACTGCACGTCTGATATGTGTCAAAAACGCAGAACAACAGTACACGAGGTGGCAAAACTTCTCCCCCTCCTGTGCTTTGTGGTCACAGTTTGGGAAGACCTCCAGAAATCCTGAAGTGATGTCAGCACTGTACACATCCAAGTTCTTACCAGGATCCTAGGGCAAGCGTTTACATGTGTCTGAAAAAATGGAAGAGAGTTTCGTCTTTACAATGGAGTAGGTCTTCTGAACCATTGGCGAAAGGCTGTCTCAGTAGATGAATGTTGCATCAGCTAGATGTGTGGGAAAAACGGAGGGTAGCACAGGGTCCAACTCCATATATGGCAGATTTCACATAGTCTGCACAGTCACTTCAAAGCGACGAGACCAGCAAACGACTCAGTGCCATCTCCCTGAAAAGCTGGTGGTAGGTCAACTTTCAGGCGCCCTGAGAAGATTTGTGGGACTAAAGAGTCATTAGCATTGTTCAAAGATCCAGCTTGATTAGCATTAGCCAGAGGTTTGGGGTTATTGTTAGCATTGTTCAAAGATTCAGTTTCAGATATGTTGTTCCAAGAAAGTAACAAAAAGTTCAGAAAACCAAAAACTCCAGTAATCCTCAAAAGGTCTCAGAAAAAGCTAGTAGTTACTGTAGCTCTTACCAGTTGTCCAGACAAGTCCTTTATCAGTGTGCTAGCTGGTGAAGGTATCCACAATGTCCATGGAAAATAACCATAAAAAACACAAACTACCAAAAAATATCATTGCCGCTGTCACCGTGTAGTTTGAGGGTTATTTCAATGGTGGATGACTCTCTATGTGGATACAAACTGGATCGAGACTGATTACTCTTTTGTAGATTTAATTATCAACTGACCACTAAAACATCCATGCATAAACTACCCTACTTCCTGATCTCTTCCAACAATTAACACACATCTAACCAATCAGAATAGAGCAAAGTAGTTGCAAGGTAGATAATCAATTATCATCCAAATTCCAACAGTGGCTTAGAAAAGAATAACTCGCATAAAATAATCCTACAATCACAAGGGCAATAAATACACATTAATGGTGATGCAAAGCAGACAGTCTAGGCAATGTGTCTATGTCGAGGAAATTATAAATTGTTCATTGAGAGAGTTAATACTGAGCATGTTGCTTACAATGCTTTTTATACTTTTTATTCAGTTGGCAACAAGGACTGTAGGGCGACCCAGCCCCCGAAGCGACTCTCATCAACTGTATGCAAGGATTCCTCTGTGTTGTTTTTAGGAATGTCTCATTATCTCTCCAACCCTCATTGTCACACCTCTGAGAAGCAGAGGTTCTGTTGTCTTTACAGGTCTGCAGGTCTGATATCTGACTGGAGGATAACTTTACAATGCTATTTTTCAACAATCCAGATTTTGAATCCAAACAACTCAGATGTTGTAAATGGCTCTTATGTTCATTGTCTCTCTCTCTCTCTCTTTTGTTCCTGAACTGCTGTGGTCAGATACTCACTCTCTCTTTCTTTCTTTGTTTCTCCCGTTCCAATGAGCTATGGGCCTTGGCTCAAGCCACGGTTTCTTTGTCTCTCTCTCTCCCTCTCTGATCATGCTCAGAATAATGCCTTGTAATCCTTGTTAATGGTTTGTAACTAAAGCTGTATGCCTTGTATGTGAATCCATTCATGTTCCAAAGTTATTAAATAACACTTGCATTTAGAATTCCATTCACAAACATTTCGTGATGACCTATTACTGTAACTCAACTGTAGTCTCTTGCATATTCTTATTTACACTTTATCTTATCAGATGTACTTTTTWATATACTTTATCAAATGAATTGCATAGTCTTATCATGGGGTATGTCCAGAATCTGTTATAATGACATTAATAAAAGATGCATTCATTTCTGTTTGCAACACAAAAGGATTTCTCCATTACATTTGGGGATAAAAATAAAAAACAATCGCAGAAAATAATTTCATTTGAGACTAGCATCTCTTCATTCATTATTGGGGAGAAAAAAGATTCATTTAGTATATGACAGTTTCTTCCTCCAGGAGTAATACTATTATTTGGGAGATCTCCGTGTTTGCTGAGTGCTGAAGGAGGATTTGGTAAACCTCATCAGCCTGTGGAGTCCTGACACTATTCGGTGGATTGTCAGCACTCACTATGTCAGTGATCAGTGTTGAAGTACAGGGTGCTGGCAGTGTTAATGTACATGGAGACTGTGGCAGTGTTTAGTATTCAGTGTRTACTGTTAAAGTACAGTGAAACTGGAAGTATTCAGAATTCCGTGTTCAGCGGTCAGCACAGGGAGACTGGTGCTGATTAGACAGCCAGTCCCTTAAAGCAGATTGTGCGGCCAGGGAAGCCCGTGAGGTGTTACAACACACCTCGACCCGGATTTACTCACTGACAAGTGGAGGGAGAGAGAGGAGAACAGGGTACATTTGGAGTACAGTCACACTAAGTGTCAAATTTATAGTAACTCATTTGCTTAAGTGGCAAAAGATTAAACAGCCACCCAAGTGAGACATACCTACGAGATAGAATGGTCCAATGTAGGTTTACATCAATTCACATTAATTCAAATGTAATGCATGGCAAACTATAGATTCCAGTCAGTTTTTTGAGGACACAAGTCTCCATCACATTTGCGATATACCAAATGCTAAAAATTATTATCGTAATTGACTTGAATATTTAGCATACCAGGTTATTAATAGTGATTGAGGAAAAATCACTACAGTAGAGTATCACAATATTATTGTTGCCGATTTTTATATCGATATTCTGACTCCAAGTATCGATTCATACAAAAAAACGATGTAGTTAATGTTAGCTAGCTAGATGACAGTATCTGAGCCAAAATGCTGTTATTTCTCATACTTTAGCCTGTTCTCCTATTTATTCTTAAATGGTGAGCAAATGTGTTTTCTGAACTTTTACTTCCATGATCAAAACTCATTTTGTTCAAGCTGACTCTTAATTGCTAGCAGCTGAAGACATGAGCAGCACTTCATTGGTACAATCTTGAGAGTTTGGATTTGCTCTTTAAAAAGGTATGAACCCTATAAGACACAGCAGATTCTTTGCCTCACTGGACACAAATAAATGGGGCAAAGTGTTGGGTGGAACGATGGTTTGGCAGGGGAGAGGAAAAATGATTCACTCTAACTAATCAGTTACACACATTCCAGTTTTGATTTCACTYAATTTGACAAAGCACATGAGGCAACAAAGGAGTGGTCTGAAAGTAAATGGGGCTCCTGGGGGAGGTCACACGATTGTGACACCAAAGTGTTCATATATTTGTCTCTCTAGAGGTCACGGGAACATCCAGTGCCCTAGAGGCCGACCAGCTACTGAATGACACGGTTGTGACACGCAAGGGACAGACAATGAAGGACCTTTGAGCACACTCAACAACTACTTCCAAACAGCCAGGTGAAGCGTGTTTTAAATCAGCCATGGAATTGGATGAATACTCACAGAAAAGAAGGTACAGAGGAATTTWAAAAATGTATAAACCTCTTAAAGAGTTGACATTAATATTTATACATTTTGAAAGTAAAGGAAGGACAGCAGTGCCGTGCCGTACGTGTGCAGTACAGTGCCGTACAGCAGTGCCGAGGGAAACATCTGATTTGTGTTAAATTGTTTTACTAAGAAAAGGCTATGTTTTTTATTTAASTAGTATGTGTTCAAGAAGTGGAAATTAGTCTAAGTTATAAGAAGTTTGTTAATGGATATTTATATTTTGTGTTTTAAGTTATCATTTCAGTTTTACTTGGTGTTATCACTGTTACACACAAAACCAACTCACGTAACCCAGGCATTGGGCCCACTAAACTGTTCATTTGAGTGCAATAAGGTCAAACTCAAGACTTGACAGTCACACTAGTATCTTTAGAACTGGAAAAGATTATGTGAGGCKAGGCATACAGTATATTCAAGTAAGCATTTCACTGTTAGTCTAAACCTGTTGTTTAGAAGAATGTGACAAATAAACTTGATTTGATTCAACCTTCCCAGTAACAATTCAATGACCTGAATTTGAACCCAAATTCTACTATGCAGGCCTACAGTAACTCCGTGTCTGATATTGTTCAAAGTACTGTAATCTCAAGGAGACAATCTCTCAGTGAATAGAAATCATTATGACTTCCATATGCCAGATGTGTGTATGGAGCGTCTACAGTGACAGAATATGTATAGTTTATATCAAGGAAATTTTTGCTTAATCTTGACCTATTTAAAGCCAGGTACACTTATATAAGAAGTGTGTTAACGGGGTGCATTCACATAAAGTTAACACCTAGGAGTGTCGAAGTTGTTATTGGTCTGCACAATGCGTCTAACAGAAATACTGACGCATAAATTAGCAGTCATTAAAGTTATTTTGAAAGTAGAAATGTAAAGGCATATCAAAATAAATATAATGCAAGTCTCTATCATGGATTAAATATACAGGTAACTGCCAAAATAAAGGAAACACTTGAGTTAATGAGGGATACAAAGTATATTGAAAGCAGGTGCTAATTAAGCAATTAAAACATTCCATCATGCTTAAGGTCATGTATAAAAATGACCGGTTGCCCATTATTTTGGCTACTATGGCAAGAAGAAAAGACCTCAGTGACTTTGAAAGAGAGATCTCAAATGAGTATAGGGGTTTAAAGTGTGTGTGTGTGTGTGTGTGTGTGTGTGTGTGTGTGTGTGTGTGTGTGTGTGTGTGTGTGTGTGCTGTCTCTTATACACATCTAGATGTGTATAAGAGACAGGTCTCAGTCAGCAGATCTAAACCCATTTGAACACTTATGGGAGATTCTGGAGACAGTGTTTTTCACCACCATCAACAAAACACTGAATGGGGCAGCATACCTCCAATAGAGTTCCAGACATATGTAGAATCTATGCCAAGGCGCATTGAAACTGTTCTGGCGCCTTGTGGTGGCCTAACGCCCTATTAAGGCACTTCATGTTGGTGTTTTCTTTATTTTGGCTGTAGATAGTGGTATTAATGTCCCATGTTGTGTCTTTGGACAAAACATATTAGGAGTACTGTTGTAAGCAGTGATMTAGTAGTAAAAAAAAAAATAGGTGGGTAAACACTGATCGCCATTTGCGGTGAGTAAAGTAACCRTCCCTATATTTCCAACGATCTCTCTAGCATGTTTAACATGAATCTATGAAATACATTAATCCACACACACTGATTTTGTTCTCTACGGTATCTGAGCTTGAATATCTGTATTGCTAGGACTCTCAAGATGGTGAAAGAATGGGACTCTGTAATATTACACAGATATTGCAAAGATATTGAGCACACTGAATTTCTTGTCTTTGAGTTTCTTGTCTTTAAAGGCTGTAATGGCTGGCTTTTTCTTTTCTATTAAAAGKATTATTTAGTAACTTTGTGACAAGAGAATTTTAGGGGTTAAATGGAAAAAGGTACAGTATTGAGACAAAGAAACCACATACACAGCATCTCTCCATACCCAAAAGCTTTTAACAGCCTAACGCCGACAGAGATRGTCGCCTCGCTTCAGGTCCTTAGGAAATMATGGTCCTTAGGAAGCTATGTAGTTATTRGTTTTTTTAMGTATTATTTCTTACATTGTTAGCCCAGAAAATCTCAAGTGTTATTACATACAGCCGGCAATWACTATTGGATATAAAAGCYATGTCAATTTACCAGCATTACGACCAGGAATACGTCTTTCCCGAAGTGGTTCCTTTGTTCGGACATCCACCCTGGACATGGGATCTTATCCCAGAGGCTGACCCAAAACAACACGGTCGCAGCAGGAGAGGCAGACGGAGCGGCSTACTGGTCAGATTCAGAGGGCGAGCACACCATCCACCACTTCCGAGCATATTACTCGCCAATGTCCAATCTCTAGATAACAAGGTGGCCGAAATTAGGGCACGAGTTGCCTTCCAGAGAGACATCAGAGAGTGTAACAGTCTCTGTTTCACGGAAACATGGCTCACTCGGGATATCGGTACAGCCACCTGTTTTCTTCATGCATCGCGCCCGACAGAAACAAACATCTCTCTGGTAAGAAGAAGGGCGGGGGTGTATGCCTTATGATTAATGACTCATTGTGTAATCACAACAACATACAGGAACTCAAGTCCTTTTGTTCACCTGACCTAGAATTCCTTACAATAGAATGCCAACCGCATTATCTTCCAAGAGAATTATCTTTGATTATAGTCACTGCCGTGTATATCCCCGCCCCCCAAGCAGATACCTGTCGGCCCTGAAAGAACTTCACTGGACTCTATGTAAACTGGAAACCAAACATCCTGAGGCTGCATTTATTGTAGCTGGGAATTGTAAACCTTCTTAGTGATAGGAGTCCCGCTAGCGGGAAAACTTCCGGTGAAACTGGAGGGCGCGAAATTCAAACAAATAATCATAAATATTATGGATTTTAAACATTTATGTACATATAAGTGTCTTATATCGGCTGAAAGCTTAAATTCTTGTTAATCTAACTGCACTGTCCGATTTACAGTAGCTATTACAGCGAAAACATGCCATGCGATTGTTTGAGGACGGCGCCCCACATCAAAATATTTTTCCACCGGCACAGGTTTCATAAATTCACA
>NC_036859.1:12234245-12261888 GCF_002910315.2 Salvelinus sp. IW2-2015 | reverse complement strand
TCCGTCCATTTGACTTTTGACACCCCTGGTATAGAATACAGTAATTACATACGAGATGAGTAATGTAGGATATGTAAACAGTTATTAAAGTTGTGTTATTTAAAGTGACGAGCGATGTCCACTCCCTGACCTTAGAGAGCCTTTTTTTATGTCTTTTTTGGTTTGGTCAGGGTGTATTTGGGTGGGCATTCTATGTCCTTTAATTTCTATGATTTGTGTTTCTATGTTTTGGCCGGGTATGGTTCTCAATCATGGACAGCTGTCTATCGTTGTCTCTGATTGGGAATCATACTTAGGCAGCCCTTTTTCCCACCTGTGATTGTGGGTAGTTGACTTTTGTTAGTGGCACTATAGCCCTCGGAAGATTCACGGTCGTTTATTTTGTTTCTTGTTTTGTTGGCGACATTCTATAATAAAGGAAATGTACGCTCACAAACGCTGCACTTTGGTCCACTTCTTTCGACGGCCGTGACAAGTGATACCTTTATAAGTCGATTTATTAAAAGTGACCAGAGATTTGAGTCTGTATGTTGGCAGTAGCCTCTCTATGTTAATGATGGCTGTTTAACAGTCTGATGGCCTTGAGATAGAAGCTGTTTTTCAGTCTCTTGAGCCCAGCTTTGATGCACCTGTACTGAACCTCGCCTTCTGGATGATAGCGGGGTGAACAGGCAGTGGCTCGGGTGGTTGTTGTCCTTGATGATCTTTTTGGCCTTCCTGTGACATCGGGTGCTGTAGGTGTCCTGGTGGGCAGATAGTTTGCCCCCAGTGATGCGTTGTGCAGACCGCATTCACCTCTTGGAGAGCCTTGCGGTTGAGGGCGGTGCAGTTGCCGTACCAGGCAGTGATACAGCCCGACAGGATGCTCTTCGATTGTGCATCTGTAAAAGTTTGAGTGTTTTAGGTGACAAGCCACATTTCTTCAGCCTCCTGAGGTTGAAAAGGCGCTGTAGCGCCTTCTTCACCACGCTGCCTGTGTGGGTGGACCATTTCAGTTTGCCGTGTTGTGTATGCCGAGGAACTTCAAATGTTCCACCATCTCCACTACTATCCCGTCGATGGGAGGTGCTTCCCTCTGCTGTTTCTGAAGTCCACAATCATCTCCTTTGTTTTTGTTTGACATTGAGTGAGAGGTTATTTTTCCTGACACCACACTCCGAGGGCCCTCACCTCGTCCATGTAGGCTGTCTCATCGTTTTCTTTTCATTTAACCTTTATTTAACTAGGCAAGTCAGTTAAGAACAAATTATTATTTACAATGACGGCATAGGAACTGCCTGTTCAGGGGCAGAACGACAGATTTTTACCTTGTCAGCTTCAAGGATTCGATCTAGCAACCTTTTGGTTACTGGCCAATGCTCAACCACAAGGATACCTTGCCGTCGTTGTTGGTAATCAAGCCTACACTGTTAGTGTCGTCTGCAAACTTGATGATTGAGTTGGAAGCGTGCATGGCCAGCAGTCATGGGTGAACAGGACTACAGGAGAGAGCTGAGAAGCGCACCCTTGTGGGCCCCAGTGTTGGAGATGTTGTTTCCTACCTTCACCACCTGGGGGACAGCCCGTCAGTAAGTCCAGGACCCAGGGTCTCAAGCTTAATGACGAGTTTGAAGGGTACTATGGTGTTTAAATGCTGAGCTGTAATCGATGAACATTTCTTCTTACATAGGTATCCCTCTTGTCCAGATGGGTTAGGGCAGTGTGTGCAGCGTGGTTGCGATTGCGTCGTCTTGTGACCTATTGGGGCGGTAAGCAAATTGGAGTGGGTCTAGGGTGTCAGGTAGGGTGGAGGTGATATGATCCTTGACTCGTCTCTCAAGCACTTCATGATGACGGAAGTCAGTGCTACGGGACGATTGTCGTTTAGCTCAGTTACTTTAGCTTTCTTGGGAACATGAACAATGGTGGCCAATCTTGAAGCATGTGGGACAGCAGACTGGGACAGGGATTGATTGAAATATGTCCGTAAACACACCAGCCAGCTGGTCTGCGCATGCTCTGAGGACGCGGCAGGGATGCTGTCTGGGCCGGCAGCCTTGCGAGGCTTAACAAATTGAAATGTTTTACTCACGTTGGCCACGGAGATGGAGAACCCACAGGCTTTGGTAGCGGGCCGTGTCAGTGGCACTGTATTGTCCTCAATGCGAGCAAAGAAGTTGTTTAATTTGTCTGGGAGCAAGACGTCGATGTCAGCGACTGGGCTGGTTTTCTTTTTGTAATCCGTGATTGACTGTAGACCCTGCCACATACGTGTCGTGTTTGAGCTGTTGAATTGCGACTTTACTTTCTCTCTATAGTGACGCTTTGCCTGTTTGATTGCCTTGCGGTGTGAATAGCTGCACTGTTTATATTCGGCCATGTTTCCAGTCCGCCTTGCCATGATTAAAAGCGGTGGTTCGCCGCTTTGAGTTTTGGGCGAAGCTGCTATCAATCAACGATTTCCGGTTAGGAAAGGTTTGAATAGTCACAGTGGGTACCACATCACCGATGCGCTTGCTAATAAACTCGCTCACCAAGTCAGCGTATACATCAATGTTATTGTCTGAGGCTATCCAGAACATATCCCAGTCCACGTGATCGAATCCGATTTGTCAGACCAGTGTTGGATAGACCTGAGCACGGGCGTTTCCTGTTTTAGTTTCTGTCAATAGACTGGGAGCAACAAAATGTAATCATGGTCAGATTTGGCGGGGGAGGGGGGGGCTTTGTATGCATAGCGGAAGTTAGAGGAGCAATGATCCACCAGCTTGTGTCGCGCATTCGACATGCTGATTGAATTTAGAGGTCTTGTTCTCAGGTTAGCATTGTTAAACAACTTCTTAGGGCTAGGCCCCTTTTTCTCCACTTCATGTCTGAGAGAGGACGTGCCTAAAGTAAACTGCCTGTAGCTCAGGCCCTGAGACCAGGATATGCATATAATTGGTACCATTGGAAAGAAAACACCTTGAAGTTTGTAGAAATGGTAAAATAATGTAGAATAATATAACAAATAGATATGGTAGGAGAAAATCCAAAGAAAAAACCAACCAGAATTGTTTTTGTTGTTGAGAGACCATCCTCTTAGAAAGGCAAGAGAAAGGTCATATTGAAAAATTAGCTCCCTGGATGCAATTCCTATGGCTGTCAGCAGTCTATTGTTCAAGGTTTCAGGCTCGTAACTTCAAAAACGGGATATAAAGAAGATTTTATCTAACAAAACTACACTACATGTTATAGCTGGACCCTTTGGATGTCAAATCAGAGGAAGATTTTCAAAAAGTAAGTGAATATTTAATCTGTTATAGTAGCTATTACAGCGAAAACATGCCATGCGATTGTTTGAGGACGGCGCCCCACATCAAAATATTTTTCCACCGGCACAGGTTTCATAAATTCACATATAACGATTAAATATTCACTTACTTTTTGAAAATCTTCCTCTGATTTGACATCCAAAGGGTCCCAGCTATAACATGTAGTGTAGTTTTGTTAGATAAAATCCTTCTTTATATCCCGTTTTTGAAGTTACGAGCCTGAAACCTTGAACATAGACTGCTGACAGCCATAGGAATTGCATCCAGGGAGCTAATTTTCAATATGACCTTTCTCTTGCCTTTCTAAGAGGATGGTCTCTCAACAACAAAAACAATTCTGGTTGGTTTTTCTTTGGATTTTCTCCTACCATATCTATTTTGTTATATTATTCTACATTATTTTACCATTTCTACAAACTTCAAGGTGTTTTCTTTCCAATGGTACCAATTATATGCATATCCTGGCTTCAGGGCCTGAGCTACAGGCAGTTTACTTTYGGCACGTCCTTCAGACAMGAAGTGGAGAAAAAAGGGGCCTAGCCCTAAGAAGTTGTTTAACAATGCTAACCTGAGAACAAGACCTCCTAAATTCAATCAGCATGTCGAATGCGCGACACAAGCTGGTGGCATTCTGGATCATTGCTCCTCTAACTTCCGCTATGCATACAAAGCCCTCCCCCGCCCTGCCTTCGGCAAATCTGACCATGATTACATTTTGTTGCTCCCAGTCTATTGACAGAAACTAAAACAGGAAACGCCCGTGCTCAGGTCTATCCAACACTGGTCTGACAAATCGGATTCGATCACGTGGACTGGGATATGTTCTGGATAGCCTCAGACAATAACATTGATGTATACGCTGACTTGGTGAGCGAYTTTATTAGCAAGCGCATCGGTGATGTGGTACCCACTGTGACTATTCAAACCTTTCCTAACCYGAAATCGTTGATTGATAGCAGCTTCGCCCAAAACTCAAAGCGCGAACCACCGCTTTTAATCATGGCAAGGCGACTGGAAACATGGCCGAATATAAACAGTGCAGCTATTCACACCGCAAGGCAATCAAACAGGCAAAGCGTCACTATAGAGAGAAAGTAYAGTCGCAATTCAACAGCTCAAACACGACACGTATGTGGCAGGGTCTACAGTCAATCACGGATTACAAAAAGAAAACCAGCCCAGTCGCTGACATCGACGTCTTGCTCCCAGACAAATTAAACAACTTCTTTGCTCGCWTTGAGGACAATACAGTGCCACTGACACGGCCCGCTACCAAAGCCTGTGGGTTCTCCATCTCCGTGGCCAACGTGAGTAAAACATTTCAATTTGTTAAGCCTCGCAAGGCTGCCGGCCCAGACGGCATCCCTAGCCGCGTCCTCAGAGCATGCGCAGACCAGCTGGCTGGTGTGTTTACGGACATATTCAATCAATCCCTGTCCCAGTCTGCTGTCCCCACATGCTTCAAGATGGCCACCATTGTTCATGTTCCCAAGAAAGCTAAYGTAACTGAGCTAAACGACAATCGTCCCGTAGCACTGACTTCCGTCATCATGAAGTGCTTGAGAGACGAGTCAAGGATCATATCACCTCCACCCTACCTGACACCCTAGACCCACTCCAATTTGCTTACCGCCCCAATAGGTCCACAGACGACGCAATCGCAACCARGCTGCACACTGCCCTAACCCATCTGGACAAGAGGGATACCTATGTAAGAATGATGTTCATCGATTACAGCTCAGCATTTAACACCATAGTACCCTTCAAACTCGTCATTAAGCTTGAGACCCTGGGTCCTGGACTTTCTGACGGGCTGCCCCCAGGTGGTGAAGGTAGGAAACAACATCTCCAACACTGGGGCCCCACAAGGGTGCGTTCTCAGCTCTCTCCTGTAGTACCTGTTCACCCATGACTGCGTGGCCATGCACGCTTCCAACTCAATCATCAAGTTTGCAGACGACACTACAGTGGTAGGCTTGATTACCAACAACGACGGCAGGTATCCTAGTGGTTAGAGCATTGGCCAGTAACCAAAAGGTTGCTAGATCGAATCCTTGAAGCTGACAAGGTAAAAATCTGTCGTTCTGCCCCTGAACAAGGCAGTTCCATGCCACTCATTGTAAATAATAATTTGTTCTTAAATACTTGCCTAGTTAAATAAAGGTTAAATGAAAAGAAACGATGAGGACACCTACGCATGGACGAGGTGAGGGCACTCGAGTTATAGGTGTCAGGAAAATAACCTCTCACTCAATGTCACAAACAAAAGGAGATGATTGTGGACTTCAGGAAACAGCAGAGGGAGCACCTCCACATCGACGGGATAGTAGTGGAGATGGTGGAACATTTGAAGTTCCTCGGCATACACAACACGGGCAAACTGAAATGGCTCCACCCACACAGGCAGCGTGGTGAAGAAGGCGCTACAGCGCCTTTTCAACCTCAGGAGGCTGAAGAAATGTGGCTTGTCACCTAAAACACTCAAACTTTTACAGATGCACAATCGAGAGCATCCTGTCGGGCTGTATCACTGCCTGGTACGGCAACTGCACCGCCCTCAACCGCAAGGCTCTCCAGAGGTGATGCGGTCTGCACAACGCATCACTGGGGGCAAACTATCTGCCCACCAGGACACCTACAGCACCCGATGTCACAGGAAGGCCAAAAAGATCATCAAGGACAAACAACCACCCGAGCCACTGCCTGTTCACCCCGCTATCATCCAGAAGGCGAGGTCAGTACAGGTGCATCAAAGCTGGGCTCAAGAGACTGAAAACAGCTTCTATCTCAAGGCCATCAGACTGTTAAACAGCCATCATTAACATAGAGAGGCTACTGCCAACATACAGACTCAAATCTCTGGTCACTTTAATAAATGGACTTAATAAAGGTATCACTTGTCACGGCCGTCGAAAGAAGTGGACCAAAGTGCAGCGTTGTGAGCGTACATTTCCTTTTATTATAGAATGTCGCCAACAAAACAAGAAACAAAATAAACGACCGTGAATCTTCCGAGGGCTATAGTGCCACTAACAAATCAACACCCACAATCACAGGTGGAAAAAGGGCTGCCTAAGTATGATTCCCAATCAGAGACAACGATAGACAGCTGTCCATGATTGAGAACCATACCCGGCCAAAACATAGAAACACAAATCATAGAAATAAAGGACATAGAATGCCCACCCAAATCAACCCTGACCAAACCAAAAAGAGACATAAAAAAAGGCTCTCTAAGGTCAGGGAGTGACATCGCTCGTCACTTTAAATAACACAACTTTAATACTGTTTACATATCCTACATTACTCATCTCGTATGTATTACTGTATTCTATACCAGGGGTGTCAAAGTCAAATGGACGGAGGGCCAAATAAAAAAATTAGCTACAAGCCGACGGGCCGGACTGTTCGAATGTTCATTGAAAAATTTTTAAATGACGCATATAGTCTAGTGAACCTAATTGAACCTACTGAAAAACCTAACAAATATATTCCAATATGATCAGATAATAAAGCAATATTTTCTTATGGCTCTGTCAGTAATCTTTAATTTTTCAACAGACACAAAAGACAAATTTCCTTTATATAAAAATCCCATAACATGAACATTAAATGAAAGAAACCGGTATTCAAGGCACCATCAGTAGCCTATTATTTTCTATTTTAGCAAAGTGGGCTAAATTTACTTCAAAGAAAAAAAACAATAATAGCAATTTTCTATCATCCACTCAACTGAAATATTTTTAAAATATAATTGGATTTGAAATACAATAAAATAAAGTGCAAAAAATCTATTAATCAAAAACAACACTTTGTTTAAGGAGAAGTAACATGCAGTGAAACAAATATTAAACTTTAACTTTTAAACTTGAACTGAGTAAAAACTCTAAATATGTGATTGCCACGTAATGTTTCACTTGTTTGAGGTTGGGGTGATACTGGTGGTGTCCCATCTTTTCCCACAAGTTTCATCAATGTTCGGGGTAAGGCTCTGAGCTGAGGAAATCCTCAGAATTGAGGTGAGGTGTTCAGCAGTAAGTCGACTTCTGTGTGATGTTTTGTTCAGGTTCATCAAAGAAAACAGTTGTTCACACAGGTATGTGCTGCCAAACATAGACCAACGTTTGAGCAGCCTGGATGCGCAGCTGTGGGCATTTGTGTCGGGGAGGAAACGGGCGAACTCCGCAGCACCACTGCCGCATATTTTGCCCTCAGTGCATCATTGCATTGGAGGTCAATCAACTCCATTTGGAGGTTTGGTGGTGAGCTTTCCACGTCAACAGCAAATGGGTTACCGAGCAGTTCCAACCTGCTTTTTTTGTGCTTCAAAGTCAGCAAATCGCGTTCGAAAGTCAGCGGCAAGCATACCTATTTAATCAGCCAACTGTGCGCTCGGGAACGCACTGGTAGGAGAGCTTCTCTTTTCATGGTCTGGCAGCTGGGAAAGTGGCTCAAATTTTCTTCCGCATCTGCGTCTCCCACAGAGTCAGTTTGGTTTTTAAATGCCTTCACTGTACTGTACAATATCAGAGATGACATGATCCCGACCTGCAGCTGCAAGTTCATTGCATTCAGATGACTCGTATGTCACACAGAAAAGCCATTTCACACAGAAACATTTCGTCTCGGAGTTGTGTTGTGTCTTTCCCTTTGCTGTCCAAGAACAGACAAATCTCCTCACGAAGCTCGAAACACTTTGAAGCACCTTTCCTGGCTTAGCCATCGCAACTCTCTGTGTGATAAGGCAAATCACCATGCCTCCGTTTTCTAATCTCGTCAGAAATGCCTTGAACTGGCGGTGATTCACAAACCTTTGGCTCTGATTAAAGTTAACTGTGCGCGTGATGATGCTCATTACATGCTCCATTTTCAAGGCTTTACCCACAACGCTTCCTGGTGTATGATACAATGATAAGCTGTCAGCTCACCTGTCGCGTTTTCCTCTTGCATCTTTTCCCGTATCTTCGCCACCATCCGCTCCTGTGTCCACACATCGCAGGTGCTCCGTCGGTTGTCAAACCCACGAGTTTTTCCCAAGCAGCTCCATCTCATTCACATCTTGACACTCTTCATACAAATCATGCCCCGTAGTTGTGCCATGCATAGGACGTAAAGCCAAAAACTCCTCTGTCACGCTTAGGCTGGAGTCCACTCCGCGGATGAAAATTGACAACTGGGCAATGTCAGAAATGTCGGTGCTCTCATCCACAGCCAAGGAATATGCAATGAAATCTTTTCCCTTTTTCACAAGCTGCTCTTTTAGATTGATGGACAACTGGTTACTCTCTCGGCAATGGTGTTTCTGCTCAGACTCACATTTAAAAAGAGTTGCCTTTTTTCTGGGCAAACTTCGTCACAAACTTTAATCATGCAGTTTGATGAAATCCCCTCCGTAAAATGGCGGGCTGATTTAGCGATCTCTTCTGCAAAATAAAAAAACTGGCCTTGACACAGCCTGGCCTTGTGATTTGGCTTTTTTTGAACAGAGCCTGTCGAGATTTGAGGCCCGTTTTAATTCCTCTGCCTTTTGTAGCCTTTGTTCCATGTCCATATTCTGTTTTTTGTCCGCGTGTTTCGTTTCATAATGTCGTCTCAGATTATACTCTTCAGTACCGCCACACTTTCTCCACACAGAAGACACACAGGTTTTCCAGCATCCTCCGTGAACATATACTCCGATCCCACCTTGTTTGAAACCCCCGGTCTCAGTGTCCACCTTCCGTTTTGCCATTTTTGATGGTTATCTGAAAGTTAATTTTACTGTGATGCTGACACTGCTGTGCCAATAAATATTGAAATGAAGCAGCCTACTGCTCGGTGCGTCACCGTTGCATTGTGGGAAATGATAGTATTGGTGCGTGTAAAAGATCTGCGGGCTGCCGGCTTGCTGCGGTCTGCGGGCCGGTTCTAATAATAAATCAAGATCATCCCAGGGGCCGCTAAAAAACCTTCTCGCGGGCCGGATGTGGCCGCGAGGCCTGACTAACGGACATTATTATTTCTATACGATCTACTGCATCTTGCCTATGCCGATCTACCATCGCTCAACCATATATTTCTATGTACATATTCTTATTCATCCCTTTACAGTTGTGTGTATAAGGTAGTTGTTGTGAATTWGTTAGATTACTTGTTAGATATTACTATATTGACGGAACTAGAAGCACAAGAATTTCACTACACTCGCATTAACATCTGCTAACCATGTGTATGTGACCAATAAAATTTGATTTAACACATGAACTGTCAATATTACCAGCGATTGCAAGTTAAAATGTTGGTGTTGTTATCTTTTGCAGTGTGCTGCTTTTTAAAAATGTTTTATGTATATGCCCTGAAGCACTGTGGGAAAGAAATGTATTATCCTGACCGCTGGGATTTCACACACATATTCCTCATAGCTAAACATTCAGGGATGACTAGTTATATCTCAATGACGAGCAAATATCTGTTGATTATCTGTTGATTATTGAAATGGTCTGGGCCTTGTTTCCCAGTTGGATTTAACTTAAAAATGACGATGATTGTATCAGATGCATCGTTGCTTATGAGTGTTTCCAAAACAAGCARGTAGAAAGAACATTTGCTAAGTGCATCGTTAGACCACATGTCGATACTGAAACGATTGAAAGAAAAGCAGCACTACTCTCGCATGAGCTTATTCCATTCAAATTTTGCCTAAACTGTTCGGACACTACAGATTGAAGTTAGCAGATTGGTTGCACACACTTCGGGCGACTCCCAAGACACCATCGTGGTCATTTCAATAGAGGGGCTAATGTGACAGACTGGATTCAGATATTGGTTTCCTGCACACCACAAAGATATTTAACCTGCAGATCCAAAACTTAGGCATTAGCTTGCAGAGATAGAACAAGATATACTGGGCCCGGTTCCCCGATAGCGACGGAATTTAGGCTTATGAGTGTTTCAAAGATGCATCTATCSTACAACGGCCGAAGGCGTAACATMCGTTTTCCAAAACACCACGCAGAGAGAATGTTTGCCAAGTGCGTCGTTGAGGCATGTGTTGATACTGATAGGATCGAAAGAAAGCCAGCACTGCTCTGTCACGCCCTGGCCTTAGTATTCTTTGTTTTCTTTATTATTTTAGTTAGGTCAGGGTGTGACATGGGGTATGTTTGTGTTTTGGGTGTTTATTATGGTAAAGGGGGTGTTGGTTTTAGTGTATGGGTTTGTGTTGAGTGTATGTGTCTAGGATTGTCTATGGTTGAGTGTAGGTGTTTAGGAAAGTCTATGGTTGCCTGATTTGGTTCTCAATCAGAGACAGCTGGTTATTGTTGTCTCTGATTGGGAGCCATATTTAAGGTAGCCATAGGCTTTAGGTGTTTGTGGGAAATTGTCTATGTTTGAACGTTGGTAGCCTGTGTGTGTGTGCACAACGTTTATAGCTTCACGTTTGTTTAGTTTATGTATAGTGTTCGTTTCATGTTTTCTCTCTTCTGAATAAAAGTTATAAATGTTCTTTTCACGCGCTGCGCCTTGGTCCTCACTCTCTTCAGTAGACGATCGTGACATGCTCTCGGAACAGCTTTCTCCATTCAAATCTTACCTTAACATTAGAATTATTCCACAATAATGACGACGGATCAGCTCCTAAAAAGAAATCCTCACCTATGGCTGCAAATATTGAGGCTGGTTATTATAATGCTTACTCTATAATAATGCACTAAATCAAGATTTGGCACATTATTGCGCACATGTTATAACACATCATGAAGTACTCTGAACAAAAATATGAATGTAACATGCAACAATTTCAAAGGTTTTACTCAGTCCAAAACATGCTCAATGGGTGACATGTCTGGTGAGTATGCAGGCCATGGAAGAACCGGGACATTTTCAGCTTCCAGGAAATGTTTACAGATCCTTGCAACATCGGGCCATGCATTATCATGCGGAAACATGGGGTGATGGAGCCGTAAGAATGGCACAACAATGTGCCTCAGGATCTCGTCATGGTTTCTCTGTGCATTCAAATTGCCATTGATGCAATTGTGTTCATTGTCCGTAGCTTATGCCTGCCCATACCATAACCCCACCACCACCATGGGACACTCTGTTCATAACGTTGACATCAGTAAATCGCTCGCCCACACGACGCCATACACGCAGTCTGCCATCTGCCCGGAACAGCCTTGGTGAGGACGACGGGCACGCAGATGAGCTTCCCTGAGGCAGTTTTTGGCAGTTTGTTCAGAAATTCTTCGGTTGTGCAAAGCCACAGTTTTATCAGCTGTCAGGGTGGCTGTTCTGAGACGATACCACAGGTGAAAAAGCCAGATGTGGAGGTCCTGGGCTGGAGTGGTTACACGTGGTCTGCGGTTGTGAGGCCGGTTGGTCGTACTGCCTATTTCTCTAAAACGACGTTGGAAGCGGCTTATGGTAGAGAAATTAACATTAAACGATCTGGCAACAGCTCTGGTGGACATTCCTGCAGTCAGCATGCCAACTGCACGCTCCCTCAAAACTTGAGACATCTGTGCCATTGTGTTTTGTGACAAAACTTTACATTTTAGAGTGGCCTTTTATTGTCCCCAGCACAAGGTGCACCTGTGTATTGATCATGCTGTTTAATCAGCTTCTTGATATGCCACACCTGTCAGGTGGATGGATTATCTTGGCAGCAGAGAAATGCTCACTGACAGGGATGTAAACAAATGTGCACAACATTTGAGAGAAATAAGCTTTTTGTGCGTATGGACATTTCTGGGATCTTTTATTTCAGCTCATGAAACGTGGCACCAACACTTTGTATGTTGCATGTATATTTTTTTCCCGGTGGATATTGAGGTAAAATTACAGACATTAGCTTACAAAAGCAAAATTATTACTCAATTAAATGAATGTCAAATTGATATAAATAGTATTGAATGATATAGGCCTATATAGCCTATACTGTAGACTATTAAAACAACATGACAAAAAGTATGTGGACACCTGCTCATTGAACATCTCATTCCAAAATCATGGGCATTAATATGGAGTTGGTCCCCCTTTGCTGCTGTAACAGCCTCCACTCTTCTGGGAAGGCTTTCCACTAGATGTTGGAACTAGAGGTCGACCGATTATGATTTTTCAACGCCGATACCGATTATTGGAGGACAAAAAAGCCGATACCGATTAATCGGCTGATTAAAAAGAAATATTTAAAAAATAATGTACTTATATATATATATATCATACACACACACATTTTTGTAATAATGACAATTGCAACAATACTGAATGAACAATGAACACTTTTATTTTAACTTAATATAATACATAAATATAAACCAATTTAGTCTCAAATAACATGAGCAGAGCTTGTCTGCATGGTCCCCTGTCAGTCTGCTCCTCTGCGAAACACAGACCTTATTTGAAGTAGATCAAGACATTCTCTATGGAAGACATGAACGGTAAAATAACGAAGGAACCCCTTTCAAGTTCAGCCGCAAGATATTACAGGAATTATAACGCGTCGACTATTTCTCTCTAAACCATATACTGTACCTTTGACTAATCCGGAAACTATCACCTCGAAAACAAAATGTTCATTCCGTTCCGTATTTTATCTAACGGGTGGCATCCATGAGTCTAAATATTCCTGTTACATTGCACAACCTTCAATGTTATGTCATAATTACGTAAAATTCTGGCAAATTAGTTCGCAAAGAGCCAGCGGCCCAAACTGTTGCATATACCCTGACTCTGCGTGCAATGAACGCAAAGAGAAATGACACAATTTCACCAGGTTAATATTGCCTGCTAACCTGGATTTCTTTTAGCTAAATATGCAGGTTTAAGAATATATACTTGTGTATTGATTTTAAGAAAGGCATTGATGTTTATGGTTAAGTACACATTTGAGCAATGACAGTCATTGATTGATTGTTTTTTATAAGATAAGTTTAATGCTAGCTAGCAACTTACCTTAGCTTACTGCATTCGCGTAACAGGCAGACTCCTCGTGGAGTGCAATGTAATCAGGTGTTAGAGCATTGGACTAGTTAACTGTAAGGTTGCAAGATTGGATCCCCCGAGCCGACAAGGTTAAAAATCCTAGGCCGTCATTGAAAATAAGAATGTGTTCTTAACTGACTTGCCTCGTTAAATAAAGATTAAATAAAGGCGTAAAAAATATATATATACACTGCTCAAAAAAATAAAGGGAACACTAAAAATAACACATCCTAGATCTGAATGAATGAAATATTCTTATTAAATACTTTTTTTCTTTACATAGTTGAATGTACTGACAACAAAATCACACAAAAATGATCAATGGAAATCAAATTTATCAACCCATGGAGGTCTGGATTTGGAGTCACACTCAAAATTAAAGTGGAAAACCACACTACAGGCTGATCCAACTTTGATGTAATGTCCTTAAAACAAGTCAAAATGAGGCTCAGTAGTGTGTGTGGCCTCCACGTGCCTGTATGACCTCCCTACAACGCCTGGGCATGCTCCTGATGAGGTGGCGGATGGTCTCCTGAGGGATCTCCTCCCAGACCTGGACTAAAGCATCCGCCAACTCCTGGACAGTCTGTGGTGCAACGTGGCGTTGGTGGATGGAGTGAGACATGATGCCCAGATGTGCTCAATTGGATTCAGGTCTGGGGAACGGGCGGGCCACGCCATAGCATAAATTCTTCCTCTTGCAGGAACTGCTGACACACTCCAGCCACATGAGGTCTAGCATTGTCTTTGCATTAGGAGGAACCCAGGGCCAACCGCACCAGCATATGGTCTCACAAGGGGTCTGAGGATCTCATCTCGGGAACCTAATGGCAGTCAGGTACCTCTGGCGAGCACATGGAGGGCTGTGCGCCCCCAAAGAAATGCCACCCACACCATGACTGACCCAACGCCAAACCGGTCATGCTGGAGGATGTTGCAATCAGCAGAACGTTCTCCACGGCGTCTCCAGACTCTGTCACATGTGCTCAGTGTGAACCTGCTTTCATCTGTGAAGAGCACAGGGCGCCAGTGGCGAATTTAGCTCCTCCTTGCAAAAAGGCGGAGGTAGCGGTCCTGCTGCTGGGTTGTTGCCCTCCTACGACCTCCTCCACGTCTCCTGATGTACTGCCTGTCTCCTGGTAGCGCCTCCATGCTCTGGACACTACGCTGACAGACACAGCAAACCTTCTTGCCACAGCTCGCATTGATGTGCCATCCTGGATGAGCTGCACTACCTGTGCCACTTGTGTGGGTTGTAGACTCCGTCTCATGCTACCACTAGAGGGAAAGCACCGCCAGCATTCAAAAGTGACCAAAACATCAGCCAGGAAGCATAGGAACTGAGAAGTGGTCTGTGGTCACCACCTGCAGAACCACTCCTTTATTGGGGGTGTCTTGCTAATGTAACGGATGTGAAATGGCTAGCTGTTAGCGGGTACGCGCTACTAGCGTTTCAATCAGTTACGTCACTTGCTCTGAAACCTACAAGTAGTGTTGCACCTTGCCCTGCAAGGGCCGTGGACTTTGTGGAGCGATGGGTAACGATGCTTCGTGGGCGACCGTTGTTGATGTGTGCAGAGGGTCCCTGGTTCCGCCCGTGTCGGGGCGAGGGGACGGTTTAAAGTTATACTGTTACATTGATCTGTTGACCCGGATCACTGGTTGCAGCGGAAAAGGAGGAGGTTGAAAGGGGGGTGAGTGTAACGGATGTGAAATGGCTAGCTAGTTAGCGGGTACGCGCTACTAGCGTATTCAATCAGTTACGTCACTTGCTCTGAAACCTAGAAGTAGTGTTGCACCTTGCTCTGCAAGGGCCGCGGCTTGTGGAGCGATGGTAACGACGCTTCGCTGGGTGTCAGTTGTTGATGTGTGCAGAGGGTCTCTGGTTTGCGCCCGTGTCGGGGCGAAGGGACGCCGTAAAGTTATACTGTTACACTAATTGCCTATAATTTCCACCTGTTGTCTATTCCAATTGCACAACAGCATGTGAAATGTATTGTCAATCAGTGTTGCTTCCTAAGTGGACAGTTTGATTTCACAGAAGTGTGATTGACTTGGAGTTACATTGTGTTGTTTAAGTGTTCCCTTTATTTTTTTGAGCAGTGTATATATATATATATATCGGCAAATCGGCGCCCAAAAATACCGATTCCGATTGTTATGAAAACTTGAAATCGGCCCTAATTAATCGGCCATTCCGATTAATCGGTCGACCTCTAGTTGGAACATTGATGCGGGGACTTGCTTCCATTCAACGACAAGAGCATTAATGAGGTCTCTCACAGATTTTGGTCGATTAGGCCTGGCTCACAGTAAGTGTTCAAATGCATCTTAAAGGTGTTCGATGGGGTTCAGATCAGGGCTCTGTGCAGGCCAGTCAAGTTCTTACACACCGATCTCAACAAACCATTTCTTTATAAACCTCGCTTTGTGCACGGGGGCATTGTCATTTTGAAACACGAAAGGGCCTTCCCCAAACTGTTGCCACAAAGTTGGAAGCACAAAATCGTCTAAATTGTCATTGTATGCTGTAGCGTTAAGATTTCCCTTCACTGGAACTCAGGAGCCTGAACAATGAAAAACCGCCTCAGACCATTATTCCTCATCCACCAAACTTTACAGCTCATACAATGCATTCGGGCCGGTAGCGCTCTAGAAATCGCCAAACGCAGTTTCGTCCGTCGGATGGTGAAGAGATACAGTGCATTCGGAAAGTTTTCAGACCCTTTGACCTTTTCCACATTTTGTTGTGTTACAGTCCCATTCTAAAATGGATAAAATAGTATTTTACCTCATCAATATACACACAATACCCCATAATGACAAAGTAAAACAGGTTTTTAAACATTTTTGCAAATGTTTGAAAAATAAAAAACTTAAGTATCACAATTACACAAGCATTCAGACCATTTACTCAGTACTTTGTTGAAGCACCTTTGGCACCGATTACAGCCTCAAGTCTTCTTGGGTATGACACTACAAGTTTGGCACACCAAGTTTGGCACACTAGTTTCTCCCATTCGTCTCTTTGGCACACTAGTTTCTCCCATTCTTCTCTGCAGATCCTCTCAAGCTCTGTCAGGTATGATGGGGAGCATCGCTGGGCTCTGGCTGGGCCACTCAAGGAAGTTCAGAGACTTGTTCCGAAACCACTCCTGTGTTGTCTTGGCTGTATGCTTAGGTTGTTGTCCTGTTGGAAGGTGAACGTTCACCTCAGTATGAGGTCTTGAGCGCTCTGGAGCATCAAGGATCTCTGTACTTTGCTCCGTTCATCTTTCCCTTGATCCTGACCAGTCTCCCAGTCCTTGCTGCTGAAAAACATTCCCACAGCAGGATGCTAATGCTACCATGCTTCACCGAAGGGATCGTGCCAGGTTTCGTCCAGACATGACACTTGGCATTCAGGCCAAAGAGTTCAATCTTGGTTTCATCAGACCAAATAATCTTATTTCTCATGGTCTGAGAGTCTTTAGGTGCCTTTTGGTAAACACCAAGTGGGCTGTCATGTGCCTTTTACTGAGGAGTGGCTTCCGTCTGGCCGCTCTACCACAAAGTCCTGATTGGTGGAGTGCTGCAGAGATGGTTGTCCATCTAGCAGGTTCTCCCATCTCTACAAAGGAACACTGGAGCTCTGTCAGAGTGACCATCGTGTTCTTGGTCACCTCCCTGACCAAGGCCCTTCTCCCTCGATTGCTCAGTTTGGCTGGGCGGCCAGCTCTAGGAAGAGTATTGGTAGTTCCAAACTTTTTCCATTTAAGAATGATGGAGGCCCCTGTGTTTTTGGGGACCTTCAATGCTGCAGACATTTTTTGGTAACCTTCCCCAGATCTGTGCCTTGACACAATCCTGTCTTGGACTTCTATGGACAATTCCTTCGACCTCATGGCTTGGTTTTTGAAAGAACTTTCCAAATCATGTCCAATCAATTGAATTTACCACAGGTGGACTCCAATCAAGCTGTAGAAACATCTCAAGGATGATAAATGGAAACAGGATGCATCTGAGCTCAATTTCGAGTCTCATAGCAAAGGGTCTGAATACTTTTGTAAATAAGGTATTTCTGTTTTTATTTTTATACATTTGTTAACATTTCTAAAAAACTGTTTTCGCTTTGTCATTATGGGGTTGGACTTCTGTGTAGATTGATAAGGGATTTATTTGATGTTATCCATTTTAGAATAAGGCTGTAACGTAACAAAATGTGGAGTCTGAAAACTTTCCGAATGCACTGTATATTACCAATGCTTACCCAATAAAAATACACTAAATCACAGATTTGGCACAGCATTGCACACATGTTAGGCTACATATTGAGAAAAATTATAGACAGTAGCAAAATAGAACTCAATTGTTTAAACATGAAATGTATTTCAATATGAATGAAATAGGCCTATTGGGAACTTTGTATTTGTTGTCAACTTTGATCTGAAGTTATTGGCAGTCACCATATGACAGATAAGATCCAAGTTTTAAGTTTTATTGTCACGTGCACAAGTACAGTTCAAATATGTTGTTTTCTGCATTCGTTATCTCAAATCACCCTGTCAGACTTCATAAATAAACAATATGTCTATCTCTATGCCCATCTCTGGAGTTGACAGCTCCACCATCAACYGTGATCTATTATTTTCATTATTACATCTGTCACTATTATTTAATTAGCGATTCTCATCAATAACTACTCTTCTGGATGTGAACAATGATGCATCGAGTGACACAGGTGTTTCTCTACATTATCAATCAGGGTGTTGCTGCTCGCCCATGTGTAGTAATCCATCTTGAGAAATTAATGAAAGATGAATGAATGAATGAATGTTGGCAGGTTAGGTATGGTGATGAAAACTAAGTCCACCAAAAGCACAGGGCAGGTCAGAGAGCCAAAACAGAGAGGAAAGATAGTGTTGCTTATTTTGACATTGTTGATCATGTGTCATAACAGGATGGTTATTGTAGACATAACTTGACTCAGTATTCAATATAAAAATAACATCAATTGGATCAAATCACACTGGATTTGATTTCAGATTTCCGTTCAAATGTATACTGGGTGTATTACAAAATTATGAGTATATGACAATTCATTTCATTACAGTGTTTCCTGTTAAAAATGTGTTACTATACCATCACACATCTTGGTAGAGCAATTGGAGAAAACTGCATGTATTCGCATTTGCAAAAATGGTGCTTGAGTCTTCTGACTCTATTCCAGCAACCCACGCGCAAACTAAATATGATATTATTACTGTAGCTAGTACTAGAAGATTGGTTTCGATTGCACAACTAAATATGATATTATTACTGTAGCTAGTACTAGAAGATTGGTTTCGATTGCAGTTTAGATAACTCTAAACTGTGTTTGCTTAATTTATGATCTGCAACATTACCACCAGAAAAGTATCGCCAACCAATTACGCATGGACAGCGACAAACCCCATAAACATACACGGTGGGAAAAAAACGTTAACAGAATTAAATGGTTTAATTTCTTACTTGTTGTGTTGTACTTCACCCCATTGATGTACTCGGGACAGGGTCTCTCCACCATCCGTCCGGTGTTGCTCTTTGGCCAACATGTTCCAATCTCATCCGTTGTGGCATTGCAATACAAACCTTTAAATAAATAAAAAGACGTTTCAATAATGATCATTATTCGTCCAAGTCCTCAAGAAATAGCATTAGCCTAACCATTGATGACCGTGTCAAAATCACCCCAAATCGTACCGTCAAAATCCATCAAAGAGAACGATGCGTTTTCATAGAAACTGTCTTGAAATGAATCCATCACACTGCAGTTTGGGTCTCCAAACTCCCCAAAGATGATTTGGTAAATCGTAGCATCCATGGTTAATTGATACGTTAAATCAAATAATTTTAAACTGGGATTGAAGTCCAAGAGGTTCCCTACACGAAGCCCACTACAGTATGTGCATGTGTTTCATCCAAGCTATAAACGCATGAAAAAGTGTGCCCTTTCAAACCCATGGAAAACGTCTCGTCCAATTGGTGCACTCAGAAGTGACTCCAAGCGCTCGAGCGCTTCTCTCTCTCTCCTACTCGCACCGCTCCCTGTGCAATCAGATTGACACACCGAGCCTCAGCCTATTTACACACATTCATCATCCCGCTATGGAATTATACAAAAATTATGAAAGTGAGTTAAATTAATACCAAAAATACCTTAATTTAAGTACTGTCCATCTGTTCTGTCTCTTGCAGCCGTTGTGAGTTATTGAGACATATCTAATTTTGAGAATAACAATCTGGTAAGCAAACTACTGATCCAATGTACTGTTGAGACCAATGGGGGTTGGAAACAATAGTTTTATTTTTTTTCCTCATAAATGTTGAAGTAAAAATATTAGTTATTTTCTGTAGGTAGGTAGGGAGAGAGCTACAGAGAGGGAGATTAAAACGGGTTATAGATAGCCTACTGCCACSTTTACGTGCTAGTTGGAACTAGGAAACTTTGAAATGTCCTACATGCTAACTGTTTGTAGTTATACACMTGCCAAGTTCAACCAGTTAGCAAGTTGAACATTTCCTAGTTGTGACTWGCATGTGAGAACGTGCCATACATCMGAGACTTGCTGAGAGTGACTAAAATGTGGCTTTAAATAGCCTTCAGTGGCATGTAGCCTAGATAATACAGTATATAAATACCCACTGTATGTAGGCTACATCCAAAACACAGACCATTTAACATTTCTAATGTGTTTTACAAATGGAAATTGAGGACAATGGTTTTAAAGTACCTACAGTCAGGTTTCCTCTCAGCACCTCCTCAAAGGGACCATGTCAAATCTTGTATTCCTTCACAAATGAGATACTTTTTCTAACAGTAGTTGGTCAGGCATCTATCATAATAACTTTTCCATACCCCTGAGTTATGACAGGAATTCCCTAATATAATGTTATCCATCTGGATGGAAAAAGGGAAAGTTGGCCTATCTATTTTTTGGTGGATGAAGAAGCTGTTACGTTGATAAAGTAAATGGTATAGCCTATACCCAGGCCATAACATTATTTAAAAAACGGTTATGAAATTGTATGAAAAATGTACCTCAAACAAACTTTTTAACACGTCACTTTTGATATAACCGTGATATAGTTTTTGATAGCTTTTGATAAATGTCCTGTAAAGCCACACTTTTTCCAATGCTTTCTGTGATACCCATGTGTGTATCCCTATTATGTCCTCACAGACTCTAGTGATCTGTTTATTTGTTCAATTAGACTCCTGACCTTTATCAAAATCCCACAGCGTTGTTGAATACTCATTTCTGATTGGCTAGAAGGGCATTCTAGAAAGGGGATTTAGTAAGGGATAAATGCCGACGTTCTGTACGCAGCGGGGCGAMGCTAAAGTTTAATGTATTACCCTAGAGCAGGACTCTGTGCTAATCTTTTAAAGCCTACCAGCTATGGAATTAGACTGGCGTATCATTATCACCATGATGATGATGATMATTATTATTATTAATTTACATGTTACGCTCCATATTCCATTTGGCGGATGAAGGAAGCAGATAAGTAAACAAATCGGTAAAGAACAGAATTGTGCTCACTGCACATCCAATTTATAGACCTATGGGACTGTAATCACATATTGGCTGTGATACTATATCATGTGCTTCTGCTGTGGAAGGTTCAGACTGGTTGTAAAGGAAGTCTTCAAAATTCAGAAAGAAGATAGTCTTTAAGATGCTGAACTTTGGCTTAATGATGCTGAACTTTGGCTTAATCTTTACACTCCGCTCTCAATTGTTTGCACAGTAGGGGCATCACATATCAGTTAACTACATGGGAGACTTAATAATGGCCTGCTATTTCCTAGACATTTCCTTGAGAGTAATTTAACTGCCAAGCGAGCACTAATTTGAGTTCGACAGTGTTATTCCCTGAATGCAAAACAGTGAATCAAGAAGGCTTTATGCATATTGACTGATATGGCTTTACAGAAAATAAA
Organism: Salvelinus sp. IW2-2015; assembly: GCF_002910315.2. Lineage (NCBI taxonomy): Eukaryota > Metazoa > Chordata > Actinopteri > Salmoniformes > Salmonidae > Salvelinus > Salvelinus sp. IW2-2015. Next base: position 12,240,663 of record NC_036859.1, on the reverse strand, counting down.
GTGGCTGTGGCATAAGACAATTATCTTTCATTTTTAATTAAACTAATACCAATGCATTTGATTGCTTTTTCAAGAGCATGTTGGAGTAAAAATAATTWGTTTTGAACATCTGTCGCCTCAAAAGGATTTTGGTCTGTAAACTTTGGGACCATAGGCTAGACCTGCAGTCATCACATCTTTGCATCCTTAATGTAGGCTATGCAGGTCCAATAAAATATGAATGATCTGTGCTCTAATGGTGTTTGGTGGCATAGTTTACAGCAGTACCTTTAGAAGCCTACCTTCTACAAATGTGTGTTCCTACTGAAGTACGGTAAAGGTAAACCCATCCTGGGCTTTCTGTTTCAGAAGTCTTGAAGTGAAGATGAGGGACATCACATCAGGGTTGCAACGTGGATCAAAAGACTTGCAAATAGGAGACCAATGGATCCCAGAGTCGTCTTGAGACCCCAAGGCTCTCAACCGGGCCTGTAAGTGTCACGACTTCCACCGAGGTCGGTGCCTCTCCCTGTTCGGGCGGCGCTCGGCGTCGCCGGTCTACTAGCCATCGCCGATCCACTTTTCTTTTTCCTTTGGTTTTGTCTTTGTTTTCACACACCTGTTTTCCATTTCACAATTATTTGTTCCTGTATTTAAACCCTCTGTTTCCCACATGGTGTTGTGTGGGATTATTTCATGTTCAGTTAGGTTTATTTTGATGCCTGTTTTTTGACGGGTGCTGTGTTCACCTGTGAATTATCTTTACCATCTTGTTTTGGTCAAGTGTAATTGTTACCTTGTGCCTTGTTGAGTAAAGTACGTTGCTCACTCATTCTGCTGTCCTGCGCCTGACTTCATGCACCAGCTACACTCACCTTCTGACAGTAAGGCTTTCACCTCTCATGTACTGAAGCTGGCAGCTTTCTCTCTGATGATAGCTATCGGACCTCTAGAATTGCTTATTGATGCAGTATTTTTGCTGATAAGTWTTGACTGCATGTGAATTAGTGCAGTTCGATCTGGTTTGCTTTGCCAGATGAGAACTGATGTGATATGAGAGATTGTAGCACATCATGTTATGATGTCTTTTTTGGTCATAGCATCATATTTTCAGATGCAGAATGCATTTGCCCATTAACCCTCTACACAGCCATGGACAATCTACAACAGGTGACTTGAATGTGTTGACTTTCTGGTAACTTTTGTATCCTCGTAACAGGTCTTCCTGGTTACTCTTTATATGTCATCATAATAGTGAGGACAACAAAATATATTAGCAATATATTCTTCCTTCTGAAGTCAACTTGTCTGACCTAATTTTAATCACTGACTGTCATTTCTGCAAGCCCAGTTCAACCTTGTTTGTGCTGGTTCAAAGAGACAAATTTGCTTTAATTGTCTGAATGACAGACTGAGTCTGTCAGGCCCGGCAGACAGGGAACAATCTGTAGACTCTCCCTCAGTAAGGTMTTGCTCAGAGCAATGGCACAAGGAACTGGAAAAACAGATTGTGGAAAAAAGAGTGGGAGCATGCAGGAAGTAAGAAGAAGCAGCTGAAGGAGTTATTGTCTTTGTTTGGTATCGCTTGGCTTAATGTCAGATACTATAATTGGAAAATGCTCTATTTTTTTCCTGCCGTATGTTACTTTATTGTTTGCTTCACAGTCCTTAATCTCTTTTGTAATGAACATCTACTGGTAGAATCTCTCTGAAAGCAAGATTTTGTTTTTTCATGATGCYTCTGGTCTTACGTTTTTAGACTTGATCTGAAATAAGCAGGGAGCAGGAGCTGTTAGTTTGACATGATAGTGAGAATACAGGAGCAGAAGCTACCTGTTTCAAATAATTGCTTCGAGGCAGGAGTGATGATTAAATATTCTGTAGCTAGGGTGACCACATGTAAAATACCCCAAGTACTGGAGCGCAATACAAATTGAAACGCTGTCATGATTTCTCATCATTTGTACCAGTGGTTTTTGCCCACAAGTGTAGCCTATTGATATTAATCCTCCAATTGCAATGTTTGTCTATGCCCACATATATTGTCTCAAAGGTTATATTTTTAATACCCTCAAACACCAGGTTAGGAAAACGTCATTTCAAAATAGGCCACTGTCAGTCGTAAATMATAATTAAACACATTTTACCGGTGAAACWTCCAAACTGCATCTGCATGCCAATCATTTGATGTCAATGGATTTCATAGGAATATGGATATAGATATGACTGTTTCCTGAGCCAATTAGAACAGGTGGTGTTAACAAACTATATAGCCTTCCTGTATTTAGTTTCAGTCCAAACACATTCTGCCTAGTGGTGCACGCTGTCGTTACATTATCTTTTTTGTTTTTTACTATTCAACTAACCATTGTCAAATGGAAATTAGGTTATATTTTTGTCTAATAGTAATGTTATACCATACTATTATATTTGGTTATGTAGAATACGAATGAATCATTARGAGTTCTTCCAAGACATTCATTAACCTTTGATCTAACTTTACTAAACAGGCACAGTTGTGAGAAGTGGCGGCGCGACGATCCGGTGGATGTACTTCGGAGGATCAGATGTTGACGGGTCTCAGCAGGYTCAGCCAGCCAGGGAAGACTAGTCTGTGACGGCGCATAGGTACATTTTTGCAGATCCAACACTTTATTRTCTCAGTGCAGCAAACACTGGACAAGCCAGATGCTTCAAAGATGGAAACTATTTTAAGGTAGTCTGGCAAACCTTCGTAGTTGATTGCCAAACCTTATCAAGGGTTGATAGGCGCTTTTCCAGATAACACAAAGCATGTAAAACAAAAATGCAAGGGAGACCTGGTAGAAGCTATTGATGATGAATGGATACAGATGTGTTTGAATGCCCAGTCATGTTCATATAATCTCAGACATAAATTACTGCAGTATAAGACCATCTATAGAATGTACTATATGCCAGTGAAACTGAATATCATGCACTCAGAAATGTCATTCCTCTCCTTGATGTTACGATTGTCTATTTCGTCCTCCTCATCGGACCAATATGCAGAGTGGTAAGTGCTCATGATGATTTATTAAAACCGAACTGAACACTGAAATACAAAAACAATAAACGATGTGCAGAAAACCGAAACAGTACCGTGTGGTGAAAAAACACTAACACGGCAACAAACACCCACAAAAACCACGTGAAACCCAGGCTGCCTAAGTATGATTCTCAATCAGGGACAACGATTGACAGCTGCCTCTGATTGAGAATCATACCAGGCCGAACACAAAATCCCAACATAGAAAATCACACATAGACAACCCACCCAACTCACCTGACCATACTAAATAAATACAAAACAAGGGAAAACAGGTCAGGAACATGACACTTGAGGTGTAAAACACAAAAGGGGACATATTTGCATATGTTATGGTCTTGTGAAGGCTGGCTGGATTCTGGTAGAATATGTATTTTATCTCAGCATGTCTACAGATGATCCTTTCTCCTTGTTTTTGCTTGCTTCTAAATGTTGATACTGGAGACTGTTATCAAACAAAACTGTGTAACCAAGCATCTAAGAAAAACAATTGCCAATTATAATTAGAAGGTTGGTAGGTCCGTCATTGTAAATAAGAATTTGTTCTTAACTGACTTGCCTAGTTAAATAAAAAAATTATATCTTTACACTGTCACAATGCAGAAATGTCAAGTTGTTGCATCACTAGATTTGATTTATTAAAAGATTAAGGGTATACTGGGGCAACTTTCATAAGGTCTTTGGATATCTTATATGGAATGCAGTATGACAAAAGGAATGTATTGAAAAGCATGCCCAGGTCAGGGGAGAACTATTTATGGCAGTCCCTACTGCTGGCTGCTCAGTCTTGGCCCTGTAGGTCTTCAGTCCTTCTTTGTTATCACTCTGGCCTTGGCATAACACCCATGACCAATAAATGAATGTTTCACAAGATCCTAAAGGTGAGTGGGATATGTTGGGTTTGGGGCACTGAAGGGGGGTAGACCCCTTGGGGCAGGAAGGGGCAACCCAGCTATTTGTGTGCAAGTAAAAAGAGCCTCTACAATACAATTAGGCATATGAAGATTAGTTATATTGATACATGTGCTGTTTCTGTGTGTTAATGTGTATGTGTTTCTTTGTATTTTTTACTTCTGTTACGAAACCTTTCCCTTGGGAATAAAAATGGGGGACATTTTGGGGGGCCAAAGTTGAGGTATTGACTATACTGGTGGGGTCGGTGTGCAGGAGGCTTTGATCGAGTTGAGTCTTATCAATCACTTAAACATATTTAACAATGATCTCTTACCTAGCATGAAGACTGGTGGCATTGGATTGTGTAGAAATGCAGGAAATTAGCTTTAGATGCCCCAATATCTGGGGGGAGGACCCTCAGACCCCCTGGTTTTAGAAGTGTCCCCACCCACTTCTAAAACCAAGTGGGGGCATCTAATGATAATTCCTGCATTTATACAACAATCCAATATGGCCCTTCTAGCCATCTCCAATATGGCCCTTCTAGGCCGACTTTAATAAAGGAAAATGCTCCCGAAATCTAGCACATATTCCATGTGCTATACGCAGAGAAAACACGCTTGACCATTGTTACTATCCCTTCCGGGACAGCTACAAGGCACTCCTTTGGGCAAWTCAAATCATGCKTCCATCCTGCTTCTRTCRGCCTATAAGCAGAAACTTAAGRAGGAAGCACCTGTGGTAAGGACTGTTCAACATTGGTCTGACCAATCGGAATCTATGCTTKAAGATTGTTTTGATCACGCGGACTGGGAAATGTTCCATGTCGCCTCTGGGAATTGTYAAATGTGAACTTATCCAAACCAAAAACTGTGGATAAATGTCAGCATTAGTGCAAAACTGAAAGAGCAAACCACTGCATTTAACSACGGCAAGGTAACTGGGAACATGGACATGTACACTAAGACCAGCTATGACCCCGAAAGGCAATCAGAGGCATAACGATAGTACAGAGACAAAGTGGAGTCACGATTCTACAGCTCAGACACGAGACGCATGTGGCAGGGACTCCAGACAATAATGGATTATAAAGGGAAAGCCAGCCATGCTGCGGACACCGACTTCTCGCTCCCGGACAAGCTAAACACCTTCTTCACCTGCTTCAAGGAAAACAACACCAAGCTGCAGACGTGGGCCCCCGCTGTTCAGGCGGACTGTGTGTTCTCGATCTCCATGGCCGATGTAAGTAAGACATTTAAATGTGTAAACCCTCGCAAGGCTGCCGACCCAGACAGCATCCCAAGCCACGTCCGAAGAGTATGTGCAGACCAGCTGGCTGTTGTCTCCGCTTGTTTCAAAATGTCCACCATTTCCTGTACCCAAGAAAGCGAAGGTGACTGAACTAAATTACTTTCAAAGCTGAGACCGGGAGARTGATAAAAGTTTCGATCTCCAGGCCATCGGACTGTTAAACACTCACCACTAGCCGGCCTTCGCCCAGCACCCTGCCCTGAACCTTAGAGACTGCTGCCCTTTGTTAAAGGTGAACCTTCACCCCAGTCTAAGAACCTGGTGCAGAGTGCTCAGGACTTCATCAAGGATCTCTCTATACTATTCTCCATTCATCTTTCCCTCAATCCTTACTAGTCTCCCAGTCCCTGCCGCTGAAAAATGATGCTGCCACCACCATACTAAACTGTAGGGATGGTGCCAGGTTTCTTCCAGATGTGACGCTTGGTATTAAGGCCAAAGAATTCAATCTTGGTTTCATCAGAGCAGAGAATCTTGTTTCTCATGGTCTGAGAATCTTTAGGTGCTTTTTGGCAAACTCCAAGCGGGCTGTCATGTGCAAAAAATGTCTAAAAACCTCTTTTCGCTTTTTCATTATGGGGTATTGTYTGTAGATTGCTGAGGATTTTATATATTTAATCCATTTTAGAAGGCTGTAATGTAACAAAATTTGGAAAAAGTCAAGGGGTCTGAATTCTTTCCGAAGGCACTGTACATTGGAAAATATGACTACTTATATGGCATTGTTGAATATTCCTTTCTGATTGGCTTGAAGGGTATTCTAGTGTACATTATTTCCCTATAACGCATGGTTATTTTGCACAGTAGWATTCAATGGCTATAGTTCATTTTTACCTGTTTTTGTTTTGAGGTGCTTGTGAAAGCAAAAGTCAAATTGAAAACAGTATTGGTGTTGTTGAGTTCGCTTTTCATAATAGCTGTCACGATCGTTATAAGGAGTAGACCAAGATGCAGCGTAGTATGTTTCCATCCTTTATTTTGGAATAGAAAACTTAAACAACAAAACGAACAAACTAAACGTGAAGCTAAATATTAATGCTCACAGGCAACTATACATAGACAAGATCCCACAAAGCACAAAGGGGAAATGGCTTCCTGAATATGATCCAGAATCAGAGACAATGATAAACAGCTGCCTCTGATTGGGAATCATACCAGGCCAACAGA